>NW_003852709.1:144881-148694 GCF_000181295.1 Otolemur garnettii
CTGGAGTGCAGTGGTGCAGTCCCTGGTGTAACCACTGTTACAGGGTTAGTAACAGTGTTAGCTCACTGTTGAGACTACAGGTGTGCACCATCGTGCACAGCTCCCTCCATTTTATTTTAATTGAGACATAATTCACATATATATTCTACTACTTAAAATATTCAACATAGTGGTTTCAAATGTATTAATGAGTTGTACAACCATCATCACAGTTTAGATCCCAAAATGAAGTCCCACACCCAGCTCCCCCATCTTTTGCCAACTACCAGTCGACTCCTTTCTGTATATGGATTTGCCTATTCTAGACATGTCATTTAAATGAAATCATGTGATATGTGGTACTCCATGTGAGTGGCTTCTGTAGGGGTACATAATGTTTTCCAATTTTGTCCATGTTGCAGAATGCTTCAGCACCTTACTTTTTTAATTGATGAATAATATTCCTTTGTATGAGATGGTGCATTTAATTTATTCATTAACTGAAGGCCATTTGAATTGCTTTCACTATTTGGTTAGTGTTAATGATGCTATGATCACTTATATACAAGTTTTTGTGTGGATGTATCTTTTCCTTTCTGTTGAGTATATACTTAGAAGTAAAATTGGTAGGTCATATGGTGATTCTATGTTTAGTATTTTGAAGAACTGCCAGGCTGTTTTCCTAAGTGGTTACACCATTACATTCTCTCAAAAGCAATATGTAAATGCTGCAAATTCTCCATATCCTCATTAGTATTTGTTTTTATCTGTCTTTTTTATTATAGCCCTCATAGTCCACATAAAGGAATATTTAACTGGAGTTTTAATTTATGTTTCCATGATAACTTCCCTCTATTTTTAAATATTAAAAATTAAATTCTTTGCTATATTATAAAGTACATGCCTGCAATGTTCATCTAATCAATTTTACATCTGTGTCAATCAATGTATGCATCTGTGCCACCCCCTCCCACATCAACACCTAAGCTATTTCCAGCCCTCCATAGGTCTCTCTCTGTCCATCTCTCTCTGTCCACTGCCAGACTATCATCTCCCAAAGGTACCCACTGTTCTGCCGTCTATTACTATAAACTGTCTTGCTTATTTTGGCACTTCATATAAATGGAATTCTACATTTATACTCTCTTGTGTTTTCACCAGTGCCTATTGATAATTATTTGAGCATTTCATTCTTTTTTCTATTATAAACAGTGTCACAAGCAATAACTTTGTGTAAGAGTCATTTGGTAGATAGATGTATTTTTAGGAGAGATTTCTAGCAGTGGTATCTATGGGACAAAGGGGTCAATGGGGTCAAAGCTTCAAAGAGTAAATACTTATGTAATTTTGCAAGATTTTGACAAATTCTCTCCTTAACAATTGTAACAGTTTTGATTCAGACCTGCAACCTTGAGTTTTTGTGTCATTAGGCTTTTGGCAGTCCAATAGGTTTGCATGGTAATTTGCATTTCCTTTATATTAGTGAAGGTTGATAATCTATTTTTATTTGAAGGCCATTTATTATTTCTCCTTCAGTAAGCTGTTTGCAGTTTTTGCCCTTTTCTTCTATTGAGTTCTTGGTAATTCTTTCTCAATTTCTAGGTGCAATGTACATATTATGGAGATGAATCTTTTGTTTAAGATATAAATGGAGAATATTTCTTATGCTTTACCTTTTGTCTTCAGATTTTGCTTGTGTGTGTGTGTCTTATCAGGCAGAATATTTTTTAAAACATCATCATACTTGTCAATTTTTCATTTGCTGCTTTTGAGTTTTGAATTATAAATGGAAAGGACTTCCCTGCTTCAAAGCTCCCATGTTTTCTTTTGTATTTTATGGTTTCATATTTTTAAAAATTATATTTATTTACTTAGTTATTTTGAGATAGAATCTCAATCTGTCACCTGAGCTAGAATATGGTAGCATTATCTAGCTTACTGCAAACTTAAACTCATGGGCTCAAGTAATTCTTCTGCCTCAGCTTCCTGTATAGCTGGGGCTACAGGTGCACACTGTTATCTAGCTAATTTTTCTATTTTTGTAGAGATGGGATCTTGCTCTTGCTCAGGCTGGTCTCAAACTCCTGAGCTCAAGTGATCCTCCCATCTCTGCATCTCAGAGAGCCAGGATTACAGGTGTGAGCCACTATGCCTGTTCTGTCATACTATTAAAGTTTCTAAGAGTCTTTAGCATGTTGAGACATATTGTCCAAAGTAAAGACATCATACATCCTAACCATTAAATGATTGGCCTATCACTTGTAGGCTTCTTCAGATTTTGGAGACAGTACTTACCAGACTTGGCAATAATGCAAAATTCATTTATAGGGTATTTTGGAAGAACAACAGCTTTGAATAGACCCAGACCATAAGAGATGTCTTTATAAGAGATTCAAGTTCTAATACTAATGGACTCTCCTTCTTGGGACATATAGCTTCACAGATTCCATAGTGTTAAAGGTATTCATGGTACATAAGGACATTCTCTGAAGTTCTGGATCCCAGTTAGAGGAGTTATAGCACAGGGCCTTGAAGATTCTGAAAAAATGCCACGCCATATACACCAGATACAGATTTACCTTCTGAAAAGCAGGCACTGCCATGTTCTTGCTCTTCAGTAGATGACAAGCACCTGAATGTAAATGCCAAATTATTTTACAATCCAAAGTGAATATTATCGGGTCTACCAAGTCATAAAAACAAACGAGCATCCTGGTAATCCACACTATGATAAAAGTGAATTTTTCAGGATCATATCTAAGCCGGCCCAGAGGACATAATTATGTTATAACAGAGGTGGTCATGGATCCCCAAAGTCAGCTCCCACTGTTGGACTGTGACTTTTTCTCAACACACACCTAGGGCTCTGTGAGGTTTACTTCCTTCCTTCCTTGGAAGGTAAATAAACCTTACAAGTGATAGGGCTGAAATAACAATCTGGTCTGGGTTCATGGTTGGAAGGGTGAAGGCTAAAAATGCACTGATGGACTGCAGCCTCCTGTAGGAAAGGTCCAAAAAAAGTCTCCAGAGGAACCCCATCCTCCTATTTGGTGAGGATTTGAGCAATTTATAATCATAACATGGTGAAAAAAGAAATGCCTTGATTTACTGATGATATACCTGAATTTCTGAGTAAGTGGTAGGTCAGGACCATGGAAGGGACAAGAATGGAAGATTGGAGGCAAACAAGTTTGGGGGTTAACGTGTAAGACAAGTAGGCAAAAAGGGCATAGATCAGTATTTATTTATATCACTGACCATGTGTGTGCAGGCTCCTCTAGCAAAGAACATGCATATTTTACTTAAAGAACAGCTATTTTACTTATAGCTTGTTCTCCTATGGCTTTAACCCCCTTCCCCTTTCCTACCAAGAAACTTCACTTACATGTATCAGCAGACTGTTAGTTTGGGATTCAGGTGGGGCTTAAAGGAGAAGGGTCACAGGAGACCATCTGGCCTACTGTTAATTTTCTTTGGTGTCTTATTTCATATGAGTGTACCATGTCATTTAGCGTGACAGAGGCACAGTAAGGGCTGCACTTTGGAGCATCTCACTGATGGTAATCAGTGACATTGGTGAGCACTTAAAAAGTACATTGCATATGTGCTTTACAAATACTGATCATTGTAATATCACCAAGTTCCTATAAACAAAAATCTTATTATTATAATCATCATCCCTATATTATACATATTTTGAGATAGAAAATTCAGTAACATAGTCAACATTATACTTCTATTAAGAAGAGGAGTTGAGATCACAGCTAAAGAAGGCACTCCACCATCAACCCTGATACTTACCCTACCATAATCTTTTTACATGAACACCACACA
>NW_003852709.1:149426-150449 GCF_000181295.1 Otolemur garnettii
TCCACACAAGTGTTCTAAACTGAAATAAGCTTTATTTCTATGTGTACTGATAACAGCTTTTTTCTCTCAACCAAAATATATTCACTGAACAATTAAGACTAACTACTACGTTACATTATATATTTCATTACTACCCATTTTTATTAGGCGATGTTATCCTTAGAACATCTTTGACAGATAAGCATTGCAATCTGGGTTCTTTGGTGTACTTTTACTCAGTTTTAAGAAGTATTAAACATTAAACTTTGAAAGGGAATGAAACCTTTTGTATACTCTTTATCCTAGTAACTCTCAGAATGTAATTGCTGGACCAATATATTAGCAATACTAAGGAACTTGATAAAAATGAGGTTTGGCCTTTGTCTTACTGGACTGCATCTGAAACTTTGAGTTTGGGTCTTGCATCTCGGATTTTAAAAGGCCACAGGTAAACCTGATTCAGTTTGGGAATCAGTGGCTCAGATCATGTTGTCCTTCTCATGCTCTAGTAGTATTGTTGGCAACCACAGTTGTCATATTTGACATTTTTAATTCTATCATGTGGTTATTTTTTCTGTGTCTACTAATCAATTCCTCATCATTTTTACTGATATAACTCTGTTAGGTGTATTCTTATATTCCATAGGGACTAGCAGAGTGTCTGTCAAATTCTAGGCCAGATATCTGTCTAAGATAAATTTATAAAGTGTTGTTCTGGCCTTTGTTTCACATATAAATTATCCAACCACTTTCTTTTAATGGAAGCATTTTTTTTTTTTTCTGAAGTGATTGAAAAATCTAGTGGCAACAAAGCATTCTAGATTTACTGGTAAAGTAATGAATAAAAGTTAATGTGATTAAGCTTTTCAAAAGTACATGTCAACTTCCACTTCTAAACAAGATTGAATAGATGTACGTAACCCTATTCCTACCAATAAATACTGCTAGAAACCTTGACCATCATATAAAAGATAATGCAAGACTCTGAAATAAGGAAGCAGAAGGCCTGGTGTCCATGGACTTCTGGATTGGAGGCACAATATC
>NW_003852709.1:151132-152917 GCF_000181295.1 Otolemur garnettii
TAACATAAAAATCTTTGGAGCCAGGCACAATGGTTCATGCCTATAATCCTAGCAATCTTAGAGATTGAGACAAAAGGATCACTGGAGCATAGGTGATCAAGACCAACCTGGGAAAGACTAAGACTCTGTCTCCACAGGAAATAGAAAAATTAGCTCGGCATGGTAGCATGTACTTATATTCCCAGCTTCTAAGGAGGGTGAGGCAGGAGGATCGCTTGATCCCAGGAGACTGAGGTTGCAGCAAGCTATGATGACTTCATTTAGACTCAGTGATAGAGCATGATGCCATCTAAAAAAAGAAAAAAAATTGGAGACCTAAGAATTGGTGAAAAGTTCTTGCATATGATATTAAAAGCATAATACATAAAATAAAAAATTGACAAATTGAACCTCATCAAAATTGAAAAAATTTAGTATTGTATGAAAGAAGATAAAAATACAAGATACAAGCTGGGGAAAATACTCTTATATTACAAAGATCTCCTTTGTAGAATTTATAAAGAACTCTTAAACCCAGCAGTAAATAATTTAAACAAAACAAAACAATCTAATCAATTGTGCAAAAGAAATAAGAAGTCTTTTAAACAAAAGATTTATATAGGTGACAAGCACATGAAAAGATGTTTACAATCATGAGCTATTAGGAAAATGCAAATTAAGACTATGATGAGATACTGCTACACACCTATTTGAACAGCTAAAACGAAAAATTATAATACTAATTGTTAAACGAATGCAGAGAAACTGGGTCACTTAAATATGTCTGGTGAGAATGCAAACTTGTATACCCACTCTTGGAATGACTTGTTGTTTTCTTAAGTAGCTAACTACTCATATGCACCCTAGTAATCACATCCCTCAACTTTTATCCTAGAGAGCTGAAAAGCTTACTTAGCACATACACACAACATCAGCTCCCTACACACAAGGCATGAATGTTCCTAGAAGCTTCTTCTTGAACAACCAAAATGTCCTTGAGTACATTGATGGTTATAGAAACTATAGTAGAACTATACTAGGAAATATTACTCAGCAACAGATGTAAAACACTGATCCACACAACAATTTGGATGAATCTCAGGTTCTGTCTTAATTTGCTCACACTGCCATAACAAATTCCACAGATTTGGTGGGTTAAACAACCAAATTTTATTTTACATTTTTGCATCTGGAAGTCCAAGATCAGCGTGCCAGCATGGTTGGGTTCTGAAAAGGAATCTCTTCCTGACATGCACGTAGCCAGCCTTTCACTTTATGCTCACTTGGCCTTCCCTTAGTATGTGTGCATGTGTGTGGATGAGAGAAAGAGAACGATAACTAGAGTCTCTTCACGTAGGGGCACAAATCTCGTCATGAAAGACTCACATGCATCATCATCTAATGTTCTGGATGTCATTTTCTTCCAATATATGGCCATTTTATTTCCATTAAAAATCTGTTACTGTTGATAGATCTGGATAACCTGCTGCAGCTTCTACATCAGCATTTGCTGCGTCAATTTGTACTTTTGTGCTATAGAGATGCCTTCTTTTCTTAAATCTCATGAACCAACTTCTGCTAGCTTACCACTTTTTGTCTGCAATTTGCTTGTCTCTCTCCACCTACATGAAATTAAAGAAAGCAAGAAACTGTGTAACAAAGTAATACTTTTTTTTTTTTTTTTGGCCGGGGCCAGGTTTGAACCCACTACTTCCAGTATATGGGGCCAATGCCTTACTTCTTTGAGCCACAGGTGCTGCCCAAAGTAACATTTTTCATTTCCTTTAATAACTATTTCTTAGCAAT
>NW_003852709.1:168379-169283 GCF_000181295.1 Otolemur garnettii
CTCTAACACTTCACAAAGCAAATTCAAATGTGAATAATTTATTCTTTAAAGGTGGCTTAGAGCGTTATTGCAACCATGTT
Source organism: Otolemur garnettii (assembly GCF_000181295.1). Classification (NCBI taxonomy): domain Eukaryota; kingdom Metazoa; phylum Chordata; class Mammalia; order Primates; family Galagidae; genus Otolemur; species Otolemur garnettii. Next base: position 168,460 of record NW_003852709.1, read on the forward strand.
TTATAGCCTTGCTTGATTTTTGTCTTGGAGATAGAAAATATGTAAACTCTATAATGAATTACATTCTTAATAAGTACATTATAAATGAATAATGAATAATGCATGTAGATCTTTATTTTCTTCAAAATCAAGCACATTTTGACTAATTAGGGATGGTCTACTCACTTAAATACTATGAAGCATTTATCTTGATCAACTTACATTCAGAAACAGGAAAAAATTCTAATGTATTTATCAAATTTAACCTGAAATGCTCAGTAAATAAGTTTAGTTTAGAAAATTCGTATAGTTTCTCGATTTTCCAATTTCATAAGTACATATGAAATTTTCATAGGAAGATACGTTAGACTTATTTTCTCGTTTGAATTGCTTTTTTCTTTAATTAATCACATATGGTATTACTTCTTTTAGCAAAAAAGTCTACTGGACTTTTTACTGTCTTCAAATTTGGCTCTTGTCAATGAGCAAAATCTTCAATCCTAGAATTAGAAATAATATGGTTAGAACCTGTTTCTTGTCAATTTTGCATGATACAAACTCAACATACATTATAATAGAAGGTGAAGCTAGATCAATACTTTTACGGGATGATGTAAACTGGGTTAGGAGAAGAAAGAGAATGAAGGGAGAAGATTACAGACTGAAAACGCACACCGCCATCTGTAGAAAGACTGTGACAATGAAAGATGGTACATTGTAAAGAAATTACTTAAAACCAGTCCCACTGAAAAAAGGACTTTAGGCATCAAGAGGTATAATAGAAAAAAGAAGAAAGGCAGGGAAGGCAGGCAGTGATTTTTATTTTGTTTATTTATTTATGTATT
>NW_003852709.1:172563-174017 GCF_000181295.1 Otolemur garnettii
CTCTATTCTGTTCCATACATCTACCTCTCTGTTTTTTGTGCCAATATCATGCTGTTTTGATCACTATGGATTTATAATATAGTCTGATGTCTGGTAGTGTGATTCCTTCTGCTTTGTTTTTATTTCTGAGTAATGTCTTGGCTATTAGAGGTTTTTTCTGATTCCATATAAAATGAAGTATTACTTTTTCAAGATCTTTAAAGTATGACAGTGGAACTTTAATAGGGATTTCATTAAAATTATATATTGCTTTGGGTAGTATGGTCATTTTAACTATGTTAATTCTTCTTAGCCACATCTGTGACTGCCATTTAAAATTTTTTACACAACTTTCCCCCACCAGAATATCATAACACACTAAAATGCTACATTAACATTTTATTTTTTTAAGAGAATAAACCATTTATTAAAACATTGTGTGATAAAATAAACATTCTGATCCAATGAGATGCTGGTAAACATTTCCTCCTCAGCAGAACATCTAAAGTATAGTTAAATTATATCATCTGACCACAACTAGAAAATAACTCCATCCTTTACCACTCAATAATTAAATAGTGAGATAACTGCAGATAAAGATTTTCTTGATGAGTCAATGACAAAGAATGATAACTTAAAAAAAAACTAGTGAACTTTCATTAGTGCACAAAAAATACACATAACTTACAATAGAGTAACCTAGTGATCAAAATCTGGGGATGCTTAAGGGAGTTAATTCATCTGCAATATGTGTTACTATGGAGGAAAAAGTTAAGAAGTGCTAATCTAGTTCAGCTGCAGAGAACTATGTAGGGATATTGACAATCTGGTTTTGTGTACTCTTTAATTTTCATTTTTTTTCTTTATTTTAGAATATTACAAGGTACACAAGTTTTAGTTACATAATTTGCTTTGTGCAGATAGAGTCAAAGTTATAAGGGTTCCTCTAACCCAAATAGTGTTGTACCTGTTAGGTGTGAATTTACCCCTTCTGTCATCCCCCTTCCCACTAGCTATATTTACATTACAGGCACACATACAACTTTGATTCAATCTGTATAAAAACGAAGTACGTAAAGAAAACATGCATAACCCCTAGTATTCCAAAATAAAAAAAAAAAAAAAAGTCCCCCAAAAAAAATATTCCTTACTGCTTTTTTTAATTGTAACATAAGCTGTATGTGATATGCACAGATACATATATAACACAGGTGTGTATATACAGAGGGTATCAAAATATGTATGCACGTTTTAAGAAAGGAAAAATAACCGTACTAGAGTTGTAATACTCAAGTCGCAAATGTAGAAATACAAGATACAATACACAAGATAACAAAGGTTATCAGCATATATGGAGTATTATAATTTTAGTGCAGTTTTCCCTTTCTGAAAATGTGTACACATTGTGGTACTCAGTGTATATATATGTGTGTGTGTATATGTATATGTATGTATGTACATATATATGTGTGTGT
>NW_003852709.1:174440-177983 GCF_000181295.1 Otolemur garnettii
AGATTGCAGGTTTTTCATTACCTTACTTTTATATTTGTATCTCTTTGCTTTCATGGACTCTCTTGATTCTAATTACAATAACATAATTATCTACTTTTTTTATGCTTAACACACATATAATAATTTCAAAAGACCAATATCAATTTTAAGGGCAAAAGTAAGGACTAAATACATAGATGAGAATATGTAATTTACTCTAAAACATACATGTAGCTAATATGTCTGAGCGTTTCTTCTCTTTGTGACTATATCACCAAGTTATATATAATTAAAGTCATATTACTTCCTCATGAATTTTATTATTTAAGACAAACAAATATAATTCTTTATTAATTTCAGTTATAAAAATACATAATATGTATGTGAATATTCAAATGATCCCAAAGTCTAAATTATAAAGTGAATAATATTTTAAAAAGTCTAGCTTCTAAATGTACACATTTAATTCTGGTCCCTTTGTTCTCCCATAGGCAAACACTTCAACTTTGTCTTATCCTTCAATTTCTCCCTTATGAAAATATATATAAATGAACACATCTAGACATAGAAACACATACACTAGTACACATATATGTTGTATCCCTCGTTACACAGATTTAAAATATTATTCAAATGTTTCACATTTGACTCAGTGATATATCCGTGTATCTGTAATACTCTGTGAGGACTTCCCAATTCAGTTTTTCGGTGGCACCCCACAGTTATACCATGACTTATGTAGCTGGTCCATTCTTGAAGGTCTTTTGAGCTACTTGTAATCTTTGGCTATTAGATAAAAAGCTAATATGCAAAATATTTCCATATCTATTTTATGTTTTTATTTTGGATAGATTCCCCAAATGTAATTCTGTGTCAAAGAAAATTTATTTGAAATATTGCTAGATATCACCAAATGTTTCCCTATTGGATTGTACACCAATAGGATGGGGAATTAAAGTTTTGGAGATTTGGCATACATAGTACAGATACATGACAAATATTTCAATTTAGTTTTAATACAAATGTCTTGCCTTGAATGAAGAGAATCATCTTTTTATATATTTAAAGAATTTTAACCTTTTCTTAATTATAGTTTATTGTCATTTTTCAGGGGGGCTGATGATCATTTTCTTTTATTCTTGTCAAAATTTTTATGTACAATTATGTACCACATAGCAGTGTTCCTATCAAGGTTGGACTGCATATACAGTGATGGTCCCATAAGTTATAGTATCATATTTTTATTGTGCCATTTTATGTTTGGGAATGTTCAGAGACACAAATACCACTATGTTATAATTGCCTGCAGTATTCAATACAGTAACAAGTTGTGTAGGTTTTCTCCCAGGAGCAATAGGCTAGACCATAGTCTAGGTGCGCAGTGGGCTATTCTATCTGAATTTATGTAAGTACACTCTATGATAAACAGCAATGAAGTCACCTAACAATGTGTTTCTCAGAATGCATCCCCTTCATACTTAATGTGATTGATTGCATTATGCATAGTAACCCTTTCCATATCTATTTGCAGTGATTTTCTTTTTTTTTTTTTTCCCATGGTCTTTTTGCCTGTCAAATCTATTTGGTAATATTAACCACACTCATCATTATTTCCCTCTCCCTCTGATCCTACCCCATTATTCTGGCTATAAGTAGTTGTCTACTGAAGTACTTAGATAAAAAATAAACAAGCAAACAAAGTTATTATGCTTTTTAATTAAGATTTTCTAAACTTTATAAATATGCTAGGGGACATGATGAGTACAAGAACACAAATATATTTCACATTTAGTTCAGTTTGCTTTTGTTTCTTAAAATATATATTTTATAGTTTTCTTATATTGATGTCACACAATTCCTATTTATGTTCTGAGAGCTGATTTGAGTCTTAAGCTAGTTCTTTTCTTCTATTATAATTTTGACAGTTTTTTTTTTTTAATATGGGTGTTCTTGGTTTCACTAATTTGATATGCTATTACCTGACTACATTTTCTTGGTCATAGTATTTTTTTCATTAATTTGTTTGTGTTTTCAAAATATTCATGAGTAATGTCTAATGATAGACATTCATGTTTGCATGGAATTCTGCAATTGCATTTTTCCATGCAATCACACTGGTCACTTTCTCCAATCAAAGTTACATGTTGGTAAAAAGTTAGAGTATCATCCTTGACATGCTCCTGTGAAGAATCTGATACTCCCACATGGTATCATTAGTTAAACCATTCCCTTTCTTATGGCCATATTTTGAGTAATGCCTCCATCACTGATGTCCTTCCAATTTCTCTCACAATCCCACCAGGTAGTTACGTTTCAGGACTATGACTGATGTAAATGTAGAGTAGGAGAGAGCGTGGCTGCCCCCTTCTCTGAATGCTTGGTCTCTCTTATCTTTTTTCCTTCTTCACACCTCATATTAACTACTTGGGAGGAACTTCTAGGAATAGGATCATTGAGACAACTAATCTATTTTTCTTTCTGTCACTATCTGTGTTTCAGGTACTAAAAGTACCCACCGCTTGTATATTGCTGATAATAATGTGACTCAGGGGGGAAGAAATGGTCTTTAGAGGCTCTGGGGCTTGTGGAAGTGACATCAGAACATTGGCCATCTGCTCAGAATATTTCATCCCCTATCAGTGTTTATACTCATCTCACAGTCCCCACAGGAAGACCAGATGATGGAACCAAGGATGGAATAGAGTATTATTCAAAAATTTCCCAGGCAAAAAGTATCTTAGCTTTTATAAATCTTCATGAAACCAGAGAACTGTATTTAAAAATCAATCATGAATAGAGTCTAATGACCACAAAATCACTAATTTTAGTAGAAGCCTAAATTCCTCCTGCTACTAAAATGTCATTCTGTGGATACATTTAACTTCACCCATTTGATTGAAGGGAACATCATTTCAAGGTCCTGATTGTGATATCATCTCCAATTTTACAAAACATACAGATGATCAGAAAAGTATCTGATCACTTGGAATATCTCTGAATGTTATTTCACGTGCTGGGTTATTGGAAATGGGTCTGTCACTCCACTTATCTTCCGGTGACAAAATGAGAGTCATTCCTTGTTTTGGTTGGCACATTTTCTTAAGTCAGGCATCTGTGCTTACTTCCTAGAATTCTGTAATCATCTTCCTTCTCTATGATACACCACTGAGCGAAGATGCTGTTAAACTTAAATGGAGGTTTGCACTTGGCATGTTTTTAGGCACAGTTTTAAAATTATTGCAACAGTGTTTTGTTCATTTGCAGAGATAGTCATTTTCCAAAATATTTATTACCTTCTGCGGGAACAATATGGGTACAACTAATGTGAATATGTGGAAGTACTAATAAGACCCAGGGAGGAAATGAGCAGAGTGCGGAACACAGTGGTAACCAACGTAGTGCAGGAAGGAAAACTGCAGTGGTGATAAGATGGGGAAAGCAGATATCAAATAGGAGTCAAAAAGTATCAACAATTTATTCATATTTATATATGTATGCATAAACAAGCACATTACTTATATACTAGATATAATATATCAATTCCATGCAATTATAACCAGGCAA
>NW_003852709.1:179067-181753 GCF_000181295.1 Otolemur garnettii
CCCGTTGCCATCTTCTACTTGTTGCAACCTGAAATTACCTTTCTAACCTGAAAATAATGTGTAATTTAGTTCCTTAACATTGTGCTATTTAAATGATTTACAGGAACCATTTGAGTCACCTATAATATTTGACTCACCTGTAATACTGACTATAAAATAAGAGATGGTTGTTGCCTGTATCAGGGAAACCATACCTTCTGAAGTTGTCGTCAGCCTGAATGTTTGATCACACTCTATGAAGTTCAAAACCCCCTTCTTCCCATGACGTTTGTGTTGAAGGTGAATCCATAAAGTGCAGTTAAAAGTGAAAAGAATTTGCCCTTCAACAACTAAAGACATTTTGTGTCTTTCTTTTCTGTGTCCTTTAATTCTTCTGCCTGTCTCTTTTTCCTTGGAAACTTTTCTCTTGTACACTTTTCATGTTTCTCCCCTTTCTCCTCCCATTATTATTTTTTAAAATCCTTTTTGGTTTTCCTTGTTCTTTCTTGTTTTTGAATATGTATCTTCAAACTGCTCTATTCATTTATTTTAAAATACCATGGTGAGTAATATAACTAAAGGTTTACTTCAATAAAGACCAAAACTTAACAGGAAAAAAGTACAGCAAATGAAAGAGAAAGGCCAGCAAAATCGGAACATGTTTGAATGGCATCAAAACACTGGAGGGTGAGGATGTGGGCACAGGATACAATACAGAAACTGCACGAGGTGGGTGATGGGCGCTGCTACCAGGAACTAAACAAGAGCAGTGACTTAAAGTGATGGGGATTTGATGGACTTGGAGTGTACTGTACATTTGTATGTCAAACAGAATTTGCATCTTTCTTGGTTAAAGAAAAGGCAGCACTTTTTATACTGGTGGTATAATGTTGCTGGCAAGATAGTGTATTGACCTCACCACTTGAATTTTGATACCTCCTATATTTGCTATAATAGAGACACCGAGAAATCAGAGAGGATTCAGTAGTGCATGGAATATGTGCATGCCAATGTGCATGAAGGAATTAAAAGTATATTTCTGACAAATAAAAATGTTCCTAGCTAATGGCACAAATAAAACAAGTGCTGTTTGAGATCATCCTGGGTAGTTAAGAGGCAATGAGCTTCATAGAAATTGAAATGCAGATATTAGCAGTTAACTACTTGTAACTTTGACTATTAAGTGAAGCTGATATCTGAAAATATAAAATGTTAAGCTATAAATGCTTTATGCCTTCCCTTTAATTCTGTAATTCCTTATTTATCAACCATTTTTATTTAAGATAAATTTTATAGCCAGAATATTGTAACCTGAGGAAAAAAAAAGGCTTACATAAAGTAAATATTGAGAAGGTTTTAAGACTCAAATAATTTAGTTACTTTTTTAATGATTTCTTAACTGTTAAGGATTTTCATATGGAAATAATGAAGAGAAACGCAAGGCAAATGCTTAAAAAGATAGGGAAGGATTAGAGGAGAGTAAAAGTTATATATTAGGAGAGACAATATTTTTTAAAACATTAAAAACTACTCTTCATAGAAACTTAAAGATCACGTATTTTAACAAAAATTCAGCACTATAATAAAATATATTTAATTATGCTTTGGAATATTAGTCATGTTCTTGTCCTTAGATTTGAGTAGGAAATCATCACCTAATGACTAGCCAAGATTTCAAGCGTTCTAAAGCATGCCAAAATAGCATTTATGGGTTTTTAAAGTATTTTAAATTTTATTTTCTTTTATCCTTTAAAAACTACATTTGTTATCTTTTGGGAAACTTTTATTTATTTATAAAAGAACTAAATTCATGGGTATTAAAATCTAAGACATTTGAAATCTAAAATGATAAATGATAAAATGAAAGATAATGATGTATCCAGAGTAATACATAATAAAAGTTAGTGATAGCAAGTATCATCCCCTGTATTTAACTGCAGTTACAGTAGACATAGTGATGAATCAAAATTTCAGCAGTGTTCTTCATGCGAAGTTTCTTTCTTTTTTAGAGACAGAGTCTCACTTTATTGCCCTCGGTAGAGTACCTGGCATCACAGTTCACAGCAAGCTCCAACTCCTGGGCTCAGGGGAGTCTCTTGCGTCAGCCTCCTGAGTAGCTGGGACGACAGGTGCCTGCCACAACGACTGGCTATTTTTTTGTAGCAGTTTGGCTAGGGCTGGGTTTGAACCCGCCACCCTTGGTATATGGGGCAGGCACCCTACTCACTGAGCCACAGGTGCCGCCTCTCATGAGAAGTTTCTAATACATTCCCCACCCTTTTCTATTCTCAATTGCACCCCAGAAAGTCCATCATACTAAATGTTTTGTTTGATTTTTATCAAGAGGTTATTTCAACATGTAACAATTAAATCCAAAATGAGGGGGGAAGGATTGGAATGGGAGGAAGGAGGGAGGCAGTTCAGTAAGTTCCAACCTAACCAGTACAATGTAGGGGTACATGGCTCACCTCCTGGGTGAAGAACTCAACTGCAACGTGAATTTCACACTACAAATGCAAACAATGTAACTAAGCTTTGTACCTTTATATTAATCCAAAATTTAAAAAGGGGTTGTTTCAAAACTTTATGTTAACTATAGAAAATATCCATTTACTTACCAGTGTAAAAGTAATGTTTTTCCTTCTGTCTCTCTCTCTCTTGTTTATAATATAGGACAGCTATGTAGTTATTTAGTATTGCTTCACAT
>NW_003852709.1:181879-189870 GCF_000181295.1 Otolemur garnettii
AGGGTAACATTTTGTTTGGTAACGGTCTGTTATGGACGTACAAATCTTTTGAAGAGTCATACGTCGAAGCTCTAACTCCCAGTGCTTCCCATGTGTAGAAAAGGTTTGTAAAGATGTAATTAAGTTAAAACCAAGTCCTTATAGTGGGTCTTTATTTAATCCAACTGGTTTCTTTATAAGAAAAGGAAATTATTATCTACAGTGACACACAATGGATGTGTGCACACAGAAAAGCCCACAGGAAGAAACAGTGAGAAGGTGCCACCCCACCAGCAGAGGAGAGAGCAGGAGAAACCCAACATTCCTACAGCCTGATCTTAGCTGTCCAGCCTCCAGAAGGATGAGAAAATAAGTGTCTGTGTGTAAACCACCCAAATTGTGATACTTTGTTATGGAATCCTACCTTAATCTGTTTTGTGCTACTATAATGGAATACCACAGATTGAGTAATGTATAAGGAACAGAATTCATTTCCGCCATTTCTGAGGCTGGCAAGTCTGAGGCCAAGCTGCTGACATCTTTTATATATTATTCATTTTCTCTGGAGTTTTTATAGCCTTTATATTTCCTTTCTGGATTTTCTTTCCATTGTCACATCCTTACAATTAAAAAAAATCTTAAATACTTTCTGTACTCTAATGATTTCTTAATCTCCCATGCTCCTTATGGCTTCTTACAGGTCATGCCTTCCTGCATTGCATGGGTTACTCTCTAGGTCTGCTGTAGAATGTTCATCTTGGACAGAACATCCTGGCCCTCCTTGGTTCTATACATCATTTCTTGAAACCTATGACTCCTTCCTTCTTGATTTCTTTCTTTCTTTCTTTTTTTTTTTTGTGGAGACAGAGTCTCACTTTTTTGCCCTTGGTAGAGTGCAGTGGAGTCGCTCCAGCAACCTCCAACTCCTGGGCTTAGGCGATTCTTCTGCCTCAGCCTCCCAAGTAGCTGGGACTACGGGCGCCCGCCACAACGCCTGGCTATTTTTTGTTGCAGCTTGGCCAGGGCTGGGTTTGAACCCGCCACCCTTGGTATATGGGGCCGGTGCCCTACTCAGTGAGCCACAGGCGCCTCCCTCCTTCTTGATTTCTAAATTTATTTTCCCGAAGTACACCTTCAAAAAAAATCCCACAAATAAAGATTCACATTAAATAAATTTTTCATATCTTTGCAAGTTTATAAACTTTTTCTCTGGACATTTGCTGATGCTATAGGAAGATGAATAATTGTAGGCTAAAAACATATCTTTTTAGATTTTTGAGGCCATTTAACTATTTTCTATACCCAATTAAAATGCCATGCTACTGATCTCATTTGAATAAAAAAAGGCTTAACTCTGATAAGAAAATGTCAATGTTAGAAACATTTTTACGTGTATACACATTATATTCAATTTTTCTAGAAAAGGGTTAAGTGTTTTCTTATGTACAGACTCCAGGAAACACACATGCATTTGAGGTATTGATTCGTGATAAAGTGGAGGACCAGTAATACAAGGATGGTCATATATGGAATATGAGGAGTGCATGATGGAAGTGTCCTATAAAAATCATTTATCTCATTTATACAGAGATTTTCAATCAGTCCTATTTTTGTTTCTGCTTCCCACCCAACAACTTTTATACAGGTTGGCTTAGAGGTCAGGGCCATTCCAGTGCCCAGTCTGGCAAATTGTATTCCTGTATTTTATAGCAAATTGCTCTTCCCTAAATTCCCTATCAAGAGTCAAATTTAAGCTAACCATACAGAAAGTAAAATATGAAATCTTTTTTTTTCTTTTTAAAATGTGAAATCTTGCTTATAGAAAGCTCCTGAAGCTATTTGGATCAGTCATTTGAGATATATTATGTAGATCACATATATTTATATATTATATAATGAATATGTATTACATATTTTACATAAATATATATTTATTATACATCAATATGTGTTTTATATATTTTATAGATATATATTTTATACATAGAGATTATATATTTTATGTATATTTTATATGTTAATGATATACTTCAGATTTAAATATATGTTATATAATACATATACATTTATATAAATACAGTGTACATTGTATATTTATATGCTTAATATATTTATACAAGATATATTATAAATATGCCATATATGTGTATGTAATATATTCAGAAACTTGGAGGACATAAATGCTTGAGATAAGGATCAGAAAAGAGTAATCCTGAGACTAAAAACAAAACTCACCCAAAGTCTCTCACGTTAGATGAACAAGGCTGATGTTTATCCATATATGAGTTTTAAATGAACAATGATAATTTGGTTGGAAGAGTAACAGAAAGAGAAACATGATGAAGTCAACAGGTTATGGAGGGAGTAACAAGGGTATACCTCATTTTTATGTTTTGAGTTTTATTTATGGCAACAAGGAGATAACCCTTTTTTCTATCCAGAATTTCCATAGCTGCCTTTTGAATGGTAATTGAGTGGTTCTGTGACAAATAAAACCTCTACAGGTTAAACATGAACACGACTAGGAATAGAAAAGTTATATTCAGAAATGATAGCTTTATCACATATACTTTATCTACAAACTTAATGATTAAAACAACAAAGATGTACAAGCTAAATTCTTTCTCCCAATGTGAAATTTCCCCATAAAACTCCAGTCACCATGGACTTGATAGAAGAGCATGCCAGCTGCTTATATATCCAATAAATTTGTCTCTGTGTATTGCATGCTTTAGCAAAATTTCAAAATTGCTTAAAGTGAGTCCAAAGGTTTTATTTATTTATTTTTTGGCTAAGACCATTAAAATCTCGTCTAGTGATAAAAGCCTTGAGTCATTAAAATATTACTACACTGGCAAATTTCCAGGCTCTGTTACACTTAGCAGTGTCCTGGAGGACGTCCTTCCAATGAAGATGTAAGTGTGCCTGGACTGTGGTCCCGGCTATGCATGGATGAATCTGATAATCTTGGGCAAAGGGTATAAACTCTTTAGTGCTCATTCACTTATTTTATATGAATATTTAGGAGTTAAGCTAAGCCCTGTAAAAATAGTTCATATATAAAAGTATTATTACTACTATTTACATTTGTGTTGGACTAATTCATCATAGTATTCACAAAATCCATAAGATTTTATAATTTCTAAAGATAATACCCCGATTTTTTAGTGTTACTTCTGCAATAAAACATAGATAATGTGGAATTCATTATGAGACTTTTTTACTCTCAGAGAAAACAGAAAGCACAAAGTTATGAAATCCTGTTGAAATGTGCTTTCAGCACACAATCTGACTCTTCCAGTTAGCACGTGTAATGCTGCTTCCTGATCAGAGTGTTTGTGCTTCTTTTTGACTTTAAAAATAATGATCCTCCATTGTAATAAAATATTCCACTGTTGCAAGTCTGGGTTTTATGAATTACTCTACACACACATTGCGTCAATTATAGGCTGTGGAATAAAAGGTAACACTTCAGCCTTTAGGCTGAATCATTTATTCGGCTCACTGATGTGTTCTTAATTCAATTTGAAGCCTCTCCCCACCCACAGTGTGTGAAGACAGAGATGCAAACATTTTTCTTCATTGGCAGTGGCTGGAGAATGCATCAATATGACAAATATTTTCCAGGAGGGAAAACAAAAAACAAGGTAAAGCCCTGAGGATCACAACATCTTTCTCTGGGAAAGAAGAAAAAAGAAAAAAAAGGATAATCATAGTAATACATGTAACATTTTTTTTTTTAAATTTCAAATGAGCCTCCAAGCACTTTAGAAATGTTAACAATGATCTGGTTTTCTGCATAACCAGGGTTTTACATCTCCCACCGCTGAAACAAAATCATGTTTTACCGTGCTTGGGAACGACAGACCCCGAAGAAAGCTCTGCTAAAATAATGATTATATCTGTAAAGCTGAAAGAGGAGTAATGTTTATTCAGAACTGCCCATGTTGTACATCCATCACAGAATCTAAGGCCTGAGCTCCCTGTATATGCAAAATTTGATGACTAACATAACAGTCACTTGCTTTCACATAAAACTATTGATGAGCTATCTACTCCACCCCACACCATCTGATAGTAGAGATGACAGTAAGTGTGCTAATAAGAGCATTAATAATCACTTAAAATGTTTATTATAATTAGATTAATTAGCATAATGATGCTTCTTCTGGACATTTAAAAATTGAGTGTTTGAGATCTATGTTAATGCCCCTTAATGAATAGCACAAATATAACTCTTATTTTCAAAACAGAAATAAGTATTTACATGTCATCTCTGAATATCTTCATGTATAGCACAGGGCTAACCTAGGCAATGATATGTTGCTAATTCTGTAATGATTTGTAATATGCATTGCTTTTGCAATTACAAACAGGTATTGAGATTTTATAAATACAAATATACAGATGTATTTGCATATATAAGGCATATTTACTCTTACACTTTATAGTTTCATTATTCTTCAATTTTTATCATATAATATATTCACCCAATAATCAGTTTAAAAGGGAGGAAAAGCCTGTATGAATAAATATTTCAGTTTCTTTTATTTCATAATACCTGGAGTATTTTGTGGCCAAATTTTATTCATCCATATCTTTAATCATCCAGTGATCACTAGAGACTATTCTAGGCATTAGGCATTTATTGGGAAATATGATGTGGTCTTTATCATCAGGGAGATTATACTTTCCTGTAGGAAATAAATATGTGCATAGAATACTGGAGGTGCAAAAATTGTATACACAATTTAAGCAATGATATCTATGTATTATTTTTTGAAGTTGAATTGAATTACAGTAACAACATGTACTATGGCATTCACTCAAAAGATGGCATTAATCAAATGAATGAGAACATCATCATGTGGCAGGCAGGACAACCAAAGGAAAAGGAGGAAGCATCATTGTTCTTGGAGGAGAACAAGACCATTTTGAAGTGGTATTTGAAATTCAAGAATGTTGTGGAAAGACAATGACAATGAGGCCTGCGTATGCAACAGATATTTGCAAGCATTGGTGGTAAGTTTGAGATGCCTGGGACTGTGTGTGTTGTGCAGAAGGGAAGATCTGCGAGGTCGTGCACAGCAACAAGCCCTGCTTCTACTATGGTGTTGTAATAGCTTACACATTCACCACAAAAGTCTCCCAAGCACTGTGCTCGTGAGACAGGGGTTAGCAGAGCAAACATAAGATGCGTTCTTAAAATAGGAAACCCTGAGACATGGGCACTTACCTTGATGAGAATTTGCCAAAGACATGGTATGGGATAAAGCGGAACGGTTGAGTTTCCCCCACATTTTCCTGATTTAATGTCCCTTAACTTCTACCTGTGGGGAATCTTAAAGGATCCAGTGAACTATAGAACCATAGAAAACTGTAGTTCACCAGAATCAGAAGTGTCTGGTAACCACTTCAAGCATCTCTTGTAATTGTAGAAGTCAATCGTGACTTGTAATCATCTTTTGCTATCCATATGTATTAAGTATTGCAATCTTAATATAGCTTTTACTTTCTTAAAATGTATATAACTTGTTTGGCACCCTCTGTAGTAAATAGAGCCCCATAAGTATGCCAAACAGGTAATCCATAACTCTAAAAGTTGAGGCAGGGGCAATTTTACAGAAGATACAGTCAGGATGAAGAGGAAGAGAAGGTGGGAGGGAATTTGAATTGGATCTTAAAGATCGTGTGGGATGTGCTAGCCCAAGCAAGCATCCCTGTCAGAGTTATAATTATGAAGTTAAAACATGACTGACTGACTGACTGACTGACATAAAGATACGGTCTCAGCAACATGGAATGCAGCAACATAGTATGAGGTTCAAAGAAATGAAAGCAGCCTACTGATAGACACGGGCCTCTCTCCATACTCATCCACATTAGATTTAAAATCGGCTTTTCACTACAGATGCTGGTGTGGGTGTGGAGAGAGGGAACACTTATACACTGTTGGGGTGAGTGCAAACTGGTATAGCCTTTTTGGAAATAAGTGTGGAGAATCTTTAAAGAGCTAAAAATAAAACTTCCATTTGATTCTGTAATCCCATTTCTAAGTATCTACCCAGAAGAAAAAAAAAATCATTTTACCATCAGGACATTTGCACTTGAGTAGTTACAACAGCTCAATTCACAATTGCAAACAACTGAAGTGTCCATCAACCCATAAATGGATAAATAAACTGTGGTATGTGTATGCTATGGAGTACTATTCAGCATAAAGAAAGATGGATACTTCACATCCTTTTTATTTTCCTGGAAGGATTTGGAGAACATCTTCCTAAGTGACATATCAAAAGAATGGAAAATTACGCAACCAATGTACTCAATACTAATATGAAACTAATAGATGAACAACTACACACATGCATGAAAGAAAAACATTTAACTTAAAGTCAAAGTCAGGATGAGGAGGGAGAGAAGGTGGTAACCACTCACCTACTGGGTACAATATAGGAGTAAGCATCCCGGTCAGAGTAGTAGAAGTTGGTAACTTCTACTTCTAATATAGGAGTATTTGGCACACATCCAGGGTGAAGGGCTCAACTGCAATTTAGACTTTACCTAACACATGCAAATAACATAACCTAACTGAATGTACCCTTATATTAATCTGAAATAAAATAAATAAATAAAGCTGGCTTTTCAAAGTAGGAAACTATACCCCTAGATCTACAATGTTTCCTTACGATACATGTCCATTTACTTTTAGGTACCATTTGCAATCAAACCCAAGATCCATTTGACTTTTACATGTGACCCTCTGTTTTTATGCCTCTTTTCCTAATCTGCTCGTGTGAAGTCCCTCTGATGGGCAACTCCATTAACCATTTTCCAGAACCTCAAGTTGAGTGAACTACCATGCAATATTCCCCATTTCATTATTCTCTTCTTTTCTCTGGATACTCTGAGTATCTCTGGGTACTGATAAGAGGCTTGCCTACCTATGCTGTCTCTGCTGGACAAGAGTGCAATTTAACTGGACTGAACAAATCTATCTGCCTTTGATGGAAGCAACCATAACTTCTTCCAGGTTCTTACTAAAAAACCTTTATTTCATACTACTGCTACTGTATAAGAACATTGCTGTTTCTAAAGCTGGCTGCAAGTTTATTGGTAAGTCAGAAAAGGAGACTAAGCTCTTATACCTAGTTTGTTTTCCTAGCTATTTGGTTCACTTTTAAAAGGCTCCTATATTTCTCATGTCAATAGATTATTGTCAGATCACAAACTGAACCAGTATTATTACCAGACATTGCTACTGTGCAGGAGTGAAATGTGAGAGAAAAACAGAACCAAAATATAGGTAGGAGTTATGGATTAAATTGTATCCCTCCAAAAGATATGCTAATTTTCTAATCCCCAGTGTTCCACAGTAGGACTTTACTTGGAAAAAGAATTTTCACAGAGATGTTCTAGTTAAAGTGAGTCATGAGGATGAGTCCTAATCCAACGTGATTGCTGTGTTTTTGAAAGGGAGACATTAGCACCTGGAGACCGCCATGTACAGACGAAGAGGATATGAAGACATCCAGAAATACGCTGTGTAAATGTGAAGGCCGAGATTGCAGTGGGGCCGGCAAGAAACCACAGATGGCCAGCAAAGAACTCAAAGGTGAAAGAGAGTTTTTAGTAGCTAAATTTAGAGTCGGTTTTATTTGTGTGGAAATTCTCCTCTACTCTGTTTCCCCACCTTCAAAATGGCTTACTGTAGTGTATTATGAAAGTAAATGTCTGTCTTCCTTCCCACGAGGTGAAACAGTTAGAGGCGGCAGGTACTACGGCTTGTATGTTGTTTACGTTTCTTCATAGCTCTAGCCCATCATTTGCACACTGTAGAAATGAATTTAATTTTTTCTAAGTATACTTTTTTCTTTTTTTCATTAATGATAGCTGTGTACATTAATGCAATCATGGGGTACAGTGTGGTGTTTTCATATACAATTTGAAATATTTTCATCAAACTGGTTAACATAGTCTTTATGTCAATTTTCTTAGTTATTGTGTTAAGA
>NW_003852709.1:190564-192292 GCF_000181295.1 Otolemur garnettii
TTTTTAGCAACAATAAGCCAAGCTTGATTTACAATATGTTAATACAAGTGGAGCCACAAATTGCTAATAATTTGAAGGTTAGTAGTTATATATATCAAAACCACAATGTAACAGACTAATAGTCCTTTCTATGCTATTTGTCTATATTATTACTGAGACTTCTATTAGCTCCTTTATAAGCATATTTATTTGACTGGAAAATTGGTTCAATACTAATGCATCACTTATTATGTTGTACTTTAAGGAGAGGAATGTCATATTTGTACAGGGCCACTATGAATAATCGAGATGGTTATACATAATATGTGGTTTCTTATGGGAAGTCTAAGTAATTTAGAGAACTAATTTTTCTCACACCAAATGAAACACATTGTTGGTGACGTATACATGAACAACTTTGACCAAATTCACTTTAAGACATAAAAATGTTGAGAAATATATAATTATATATCTGAAAAGAGATTATACAAAAGGTCAGTTTAAAAAATCCTAAACCATTCACATACCTTCTAGAATGATTTACTGAGTTTTTGATTTTCACTTGTCTCTTTTTCACATTATACACAAATGGAAATATTAGGGTTGGTGAAGAGCATTAGAGAATGAATATCATGTTGAGCTAAATTTTACTCTATGATCTTTTCTCATTAGTACAAAGTCAAATATGCAGTTATCTTTCTTGAGTTTGAAGTTCAAAGTAAACACCAGTTGAATTCCTATTGGGAAATCTTCAGACTACAAATCAAATTAATCATGTAATTAAGCAAAAGCCATGCAGGTCAAATGAATGTTCAATAAATCTGGTCACGTAGATGACAACAAAAGTAAAACTTCTTAGAGCTCTCTGTTTTATGTAAATAATCTTTTAGGAAAACAATTTGATTTCTGATTGGCAATCATGAAGAGAAGAAATTAAAATGACTAACAATGACTACTGATTACTTTCTGGAAATTATGTCATGCTTTTTCCGAAAAATCTTCATGTATTTGACTGTAATGGGAAGCCTACTCTGTGAGCTGCTATGGTAGGTAGCTGGACATACAAAATGAGCAACTGAGACCAGTTCCATGCTAATGCAATTGTTATAAAAATGGGGCAAATGAATTTACAAATGAGAACTGATTTATGAAGTTTCAGACTATAAATATTTGTAGAGTATTCATCCACCTAAGTCTCATAAGACTTTCTTGTCTGTGGAAGGAAGTAGAATCAGTCCTGTTTCGAACATAAAAGTTGCTGTGCTCAAGGATCTTATAGGCTATGAGGGAAATATTGCATTTGTATATATAATTATACCAGGAAGTTGCGTATTATACACTTCACATGAAATATAGAAGGAACAAAGTGAAAGGAAATGCAGGGAAAGAAGTAAAGAAGTCACTATTGGCTGAGATGAAGATTAAAAGATGCAACAAATACACTTGTTAAGTCTTGGTTAGTGTAGGCTATCATGAAAATCTTACCTCTCACTAAAAAGAACTTATGGATTTTGGAACTGAAATAATTTATCCGAGATGGTATTTTTTTCTAATTTGTCATAAATCCTCTTTATTTTTGGAATAACTCAGAAGCTATTAATCATTGGGCATTACAATAACATTTTATTCATTTTTAATTCAATTCATTTAAACATTAGAGTCATTGGATAATAAAATTAAAGTTTCTAAATATATGTCAATAAAATATGAACATGTGAAGAAGCAGGTGAAGTTCACTTTCTTTGAGGT
>NW_003852709.1:193581-194672 GCF_000181295.1 Otolemur garnettii
TTTATAAGGATTTGATTTGGGTTTAGTTATTAGGTGTGCTATATGCTTGATTGGTATGTCTGAACAAATTATGTCGTGGTGCCTAGATACTAATTATTTACACCATACTTTTCATATTTCTTCCATATCTGCATTGTGGCTTTGGGGTAATCATTTCAACTCTGGCCTACAGTTTTGATTGGGTTAGTCTGAATGATTTCTACAATTCCTCTTAATTCTGAAAGTTAGATTCTCAATGACCTCCTTCCCAAGGAAGTGAGATCTAGATTATGTGGACCGTTAACTGCACAAATTGAACACTGGTATAGGAACTTGCATTCATACGAGGCTCTTTTAGGTTTGGGACCAGGAAGGGAGAAGGAGCTCAAGTATGTTGCCTCCTAGAGATAGGCCAGTACAGACTGTTGTCATGTATAGAGTCTAAGGATTAGACTCTTATAGGCGTTTTATAAGGATTAATCTCTTATAGATTAATGTACAAAATTTCAGTGAGACTTTTTCAATTTCCCATGTCTGCTTTTTGTTCATTCTATTCCATGGACTTTTACTGAATAATTAACTTTCCAGTAATCACATAAACAAACACCTATTAAAAATAATAAGCTTGAAATATTTCCTTTGTTTTTGCTATTTTCATATTTCATTTCATATTAATCTTAAATTTGTTCTATTATGTTTGTGAGCACCTAGAATTATTACCATTTACCGTGTGCATGGTTCACGGTGCAGTGTTTTATTTGTCTGCACCACTGAGTTGTTTACTAAAATTGTAGACTAAAAAAAGATATTAAGGTAGGTAAAGTAAAATTGTAACAAAGTTTATTATAATTTATGTTCTTTAGAAGCTAAGATTTAGATTGTGGCTTGACATTGAATGAATAATGGCTGTAGTTACAAAATTCCAGTTTGTTAAGCTGACTTAGACCTGTAAGTTAGTCACCGAATAATATGATGTAAAATGATAAGATTGAAAAACCCAAGTAAAAGCAGCAGAAATAATTTGTTTTTATAACTTAGTCTTTACAGTATACTTTGTGTATCTGTAAGAATTTTTCCTTAGAATACGTCATTGTTTTCTAAGAGCAAGTTGT
>NW_003852709.1:212804-216714 GCF_000181295.1 Otolemur garnettii
CCTGCCCTGGAGAATTCACAGGCTCGTGGAAGAAACAGACTGGAAACAAGAGAACTACGATGGTGGCAAACCCTGATTGCTAGATCCTAAAAGGGCTCTTCAAGCTCAAGGAAGAGAGTAAGGGGAGGAAAAAATAGATCGTTTCCATAAATCATATCAAAGTTTTAGCTAATCATATTCTGATTCTTTCTTGTCAACTATTTTTTTTTCTCCCTTGAGGTTCTGAGATAAAAATAAAAAATGTATTTTTTTACAGAGATGTTAAATATTAAATTTAGTCTGGTTGCTTTTTTCACTGTTCCATTCACATCATATAAAAGTGGTGAATAATTTATAGACAATATTGAAATTAATATTTTAAGCACATGCTTTTAATTTTGATGCATCTTTCTCACCTTTCAATCTAAGAATCAGGTATTTATAATCTCAATTATCTTGCTATGTGGTGCCTAGCAGTGAAAATTACTAATGTTCACAACCATCTCTCAAGGTTTTTAGACTTAGTGTTAAAATTAGCATAGATAAGAGGTGAAAAATTGTCTCTTTTAATGTCTGTATTTACTTTTCAAATAGCTCACGTGTGCACACACATTTCACTCTGCTGATTTTACCTTATTACATTTCATTTGAGCCTGCTGAGATTAATTTTGGTTTTCTCAGACTACTGTGATGACTGCACTTCCTCCCAATCTTTTGTGCTTAACAACCAGATCTGCATGAGGAAGAAAAACTGCATCTGGGTGTCATCTGCCAAAAAGTCGAACCAGTGATTGGTCTTTGGATTTGTCTCTCCTTTATGGACTCAACCTCAGTGTGAGTGCTCCGTTCAATTTGAGATTATAAAAGCCTGAAAGTTATCACAAGGTGAATTTCAATAAGTTGAATTTATGACGGGTGTGAAGGATAATTTGCTGACAACTTTAAATAGTAAGCACGTGTTTCAATGGTAAACATATCCAAATTGCTTTGTTTTTCTCATAAGAGATTCAGCATCTTAAAACAAAGATTTGCTATCAAACCAGCTCTCCGGCAAACATCTGCTCCCTGTCTCAAAAGCCCGAGACAGGTGAAATATAACTTTGGCTGTATAAGGTAAGTTTTAAGGCTTTGACAATGGAGAGGAACTTATTCATTACATTTGTGTCAGGAACAGAATTAACATTCTCCTTTAAAAAGCAAAAACGTCAGACCCGTTTCCAATATATTTGTCTCGTCTGGGATACATGCTGTTTGCCCTATATAAATCTGAAACTCTGTCAGTGTAAATAACATGCTAATAAAATACTAGTTGTTCCCAATTTTAATGCTGCTTAAATATTTGTATGTTTAATGTTTTGGGATATTCACTAGGTATTTATACATAAAAATAGGACCATGTATTATCAAAGGTAGAAATGTATAGAGAGTCTTTCTTCTGGAGGGTTTCCTGATCTATACATTTTTACTTATTAGTATTTGTAGAAATGTAGGATGTTAATAGAATATGCTATGCAAGAAATAACCCATAAATTAACAAACATAAAAATGTATACAAAGTCACTAATGACCTCTTAAATGCTTTGAGATACTATTGGCTTAAAAATTTTTAAAGCGGTGCTCACTTCGGCAGCACATATACTAAAACTGGATCGATACAGAAAACATTAGTGTAGCCCCTGCACAAGGATGATGCTCAAATTTGTGAAGTGTTCCATATTAAAAAAAACAAATTTAAATCATGAAAATACTAGCTGCGGAAAGGGTGTATAGCAAATTGAAACACATAGGAATTCCTCGTGAGAGTATAAATTGTTATGACCCCCTTTGGAAAGTCACTTGACTTGAAGGTACATGTACACCTGTAACTTTGCAAATTGACTTCTAAATCATACACTTTAGAGCAACCTTGTTGAACAGGAATATAATGCAAGCCTTATATGTAAATATAGATTTCCTGATAGGCACATTAAAAAATGCATGATACAAAATATAATACATTTTGTCTAGCTCATATCTAAAATATCATCTCAACATGGGATCATTATAAAATTCTTAATGATATATATTGTGATCTTTTTAAATTTCTACTGTCTTTAAAATCATGGGTTTATTTTATGCTGAGAACACATCCCAAATTGGAACAACTACATTCAAGTGCTCAGTAGCCCCTGTGGCCCTGGTTTCCTGTACTAGACATGCAGCTTTAGAAACCTCATTCATGTGTGTCTCAGAAATCATGCACAAGAACGCTCAGAGTGGCATTGCTTTTAATAATCTGTATGAGTCAAGGCCGAATCAGTAAAACAGGGCCAATACTAGCAGTCCTGTAGAGAAAATTTGGAATCAAAAGCTACCCACAAAGGTATTAGAAGTGCTAACACCCCCCCGCCCCGCCCAAACCATAATCAGTGAGGCCATCCAGAGATAAGCGCCTGCAACACTTGCTCAGGTAGTCAGATAAAAGGCGAGAGTGACGTCCTTTATGATGTAATCCAAACTGCTTACAATCACCTCGAAAAATTTTAATGATCTTGCTGCTGTATGCGTCTCCATTTTCAACTTCAAAAAATTCCCTACTCTCCTCCTGTGTGCCAGTCATGTCAATCTACATGCAGTTCCCGGAATATAGTCTTGTGTTTTTATTTCCCATCTTCATGCCACTGCAGGTGCAGTACAAGTTACTTGAAATGTTCTGAACAACTCTCTCCCTGATCAGTCTGCTCTTTCTGACCTCAGACAGATGTAAACTTCTTCAGTAAGAAAACTGTCTTCTCTTCAGCTCTCACTTGCCACTCCGGGTTAGCCACAATTCTGTACAACCATAGAAACCCTAAGCATACTCAGTCTTAAACACGTCTTATGTCTTTTGTAATATTGGTCTTAAATTTCAGCTTTCCCTACTGTATAATAGTATATTAGAGGGTAAGTGTATTTATAATGTCCTTATTGCCGCATAGTAGGTATTGGAATGAACTTAATAAATAAAATACTTAAGTAAAAAACTTATAACACAAAAGTACTTTGGAATTAAAATAACTTAGTTTAAACATGTTCTCCAAAAGTATATTAGTTCTAACTATTGAGTCTGTCCATACTGTTGGACCATGATTAGCCTAGGCAAAGTGTAATGAAAACTATATTTAAATAATGAATTCCACTCACTCTTAATTTAGAAAATATTAATTGTTCATTTTATATATTTTTAACTTAACAATTTAGTATGTTTAGTGTACTACAGTAATGTAGAAAATAAGGAATATAAAGTAATTTTTATGCAGCAGAGAAATAATAAAGCATATTAAAATTGGAGCTTTGACAATTATTCCAGAAAAAAGGAAAAGCTAAGATAAATCCCAATTTCTTAAATAGTAACAGGCTATATTTCTTTGGGAAATTTTTCTTCTATTTTGTGCTTATTATGTTATATGAAAAATAGGCTAGGAACTATTTATCCCTCTTATTCAATTCAGGGGAAAAAATACTTTTACAAACCTAACTCTTCATGGTAGTGTGACTAATGTGAAACTTGGGAATCGAATCTGAAAATTGATCATATTTCTCTTCCTGAATTCAATCTAAAAGAGATGCCAAATATTAATAAAATGGCAGGTAGAACAAAAGAACATGTGGGCAAGTGTAGTGCATCTATTTTGGTATCATAATGCATCTGAGAGTCTTTGACAATATTTTCTTTGCTCCTATAATTTAAACAAGAAGAAAGTATATGCCAATTCTTATCAAAAATAATGTAATATACTGAAGACATCAATAAAGCTAATAAGTATATTTGCTTTGGCTGGGTTTATTGATGTTTGAAATTTTCTCGGCATTCAGACCAGCATTGTTTTTCTGGTAGCTATCTATTTGTGAGCACTTGGAAAGCAGAGCCCTTTAGAAACCAAAGCCTTTGTGGTGTGTGTGTGTGTGTGTG
>NW_003852709.1:217094-223075 GCF_000181295.1 Otolemur garnettii
CATCTCAGCAAACTGCTTTGAAGTCTTTTTATTTCCTATATTCACTGTATTTTCCTTATTGCCGGTTTTAGTGCTAATTGTTCAGCACTTTTATTCTTCCTTAAGTTTTTCTGAGTAAATTATAGCTTACCTTCTTTTTAACCACTCATCATTCTTCCTAGTGTATATACATTCAGAAAACTTGTTCTAATAATACATGACCCAAGACAGAGCTGGGGATCTGGTCAGGTGGGATGCCATAAAAACCTATGTTCTCCATAGTTTTGATTATATAAAATGTGATTTTTTTTCTGCACTTCCTATTTTGTTAGTGTGATTCATGTGGCTGAAATTCCTATATCCTTTTCTTTTGGATTGTTTCCAAAATTCATGTTTTTAAAAAATCATTAAAACAAATGTACCATTCATAAATGAGTTCTGCTTAATTTTCTAGGTAATTAAATTTGAGAAACTTCAACTGTTCTATAAAATATTTGCAAAATTATTTTTTCCAAAATTTTATATTAACATATATAGAAATGTTATACATTAACATATATAGAAATGTTTAACTTTTTAAAAGTTCTTCTAATAATTCTAATTTAGCTTGTCTCTCAATTTTATGAATTACATGAAAGGTGGAGAATATTATATTATCTGGTAAGTTTGAGGGGGTAGACTGATTTTTTGGAAAACAATTTGAGTGGAACTTGATAACATTGTACATTTGAAAGAATTATCAAAATTGAAAATACAATGTCTTAAAGTGTCTTAATAATAGGTCATGTTTTTAAAATAATCTATGTGATAAACCAGCACTATATCAACTATGCCAAAGTATTTTATTTTGTTGCATATAAAAATGTTGGAATTCCCTTGCAAAAATATATACTTGCTTTAATCTTATTAACATATATATTATTGGCACTGTTTCAGAGAAAAAGTCAGTGTGAATGAACTTAGTTAAGTGAAATCAACTATCATGATCAAGTATCCCTACGCTTAGTGAAATAGGCGTTTGTCAATCACCTGCAACTAAGAACATTACACATAGAATACAATTAATGATACTAGGTTATAAATAAAAGAGGACAAGAAAAATCTTATAAAATGTATTAAATATATAATTAAAATTTACATTTGTCAATATTTTCATCTTAATAACATAAAACATTTAAATAAATTTAGCTAAAATATAGTTTACACTTTTGCAATTTAGTCCATAACTGAAAAGCTTAAATTTTCCCCATAATTTCTGCCACTAATATATTTCATTTTCTATTCACGCAGGAAAGCAGCCAGGATATCTTGGAAGATTTTGTTGTTACTGTTTGCTGCATCAGACTTCTTTTTCAATTATACTGGTAAAGATGGGCTAGAGGCAAAAAAAAAAAAAAAAATCCATGGAGAATTATTTTCTTCTAGGAAAGAGATACATTTAAAAGGGGGGATGTCTTTAAATTTCATGGAATTCTCTTTATTGTAGCTCTGAGGTGTTTCTTCATCTCTACTTTAGAAAACTAGTTGTTTCATCGTTCTAGAGGATTTTTGGATTTATTTTTGTTTTTAAGTGCCAAAGTATTCTTTAACTCCCGTAAGGGAAAAAAAGAAAATCTATATAATGTTGACCTGACTACAGAGAGAATTCCAGCAACTCCATAGTTGTGTGCTTCATTCTTATTTTTAGGAACAAAGTTGTTGCCTTTGGCCTCCAAGGAACCAAAAAGGTAACTTGTTGGAAATATTACCAAGACTAGAATCAAATGGCTCTAATATAATATGTTTCCACTTGACTATTAAGCCAGATTAAAATTTGTGAAGATGTATAGAATTAAAATATCTGAATTCAGATTTTATGTTGGCTCTGGTATAGTAAGTGAAGCAATCATAGCACCATTGGGAGATAATTATTGTAACTTAATCATGTGTGGGGTAATATACATTAACATTTTATTCTCATAATATTAGATGCTAAAGTAAATTGTTCAAATATAATATTTACTAATATATGTCTAATCATTATTTTTCTGTTCTCAGCTCTAACAGTTATGACTTTTGTATTATGGAACAGGGGAGAAGCTTATACTACTTTTAAAAAGTCTCCTAAGAAACTTTTGATTATTGTTTAGTGAGATTTTAACATTTTTAGGTAATGGGAATCTAATTATAATTTTTAAAATTCCATAAGCACTTACAAAGTATTTTTAAAAATCAAGAATTCAGTGACCTAGGAAAACAATTTATACAATTATGCTGAGAATCTAATATGATGAAAAAAAGGCTTCTGACATTTCTGTAGGTCAAAGAGCAAACCACCTTAAAAATTATTTTTATTAATATTACACCTTAGCATTAAAAAGGAATTATTTTGATATGAATTTCATATGCTCTTTTGCTAGATGAAAACATTTATGCAATTGCTTTTACTTTTTAATGTATAAAATCAGGTGAATTGAATTAACTGCAAAATGGAACTGCATGGTTCTGAAAGCAATCTGATTCCTCAGGTAGCCAAGGACAAACAGATTTATTGGCAAGACAGAAAGAAGGGGAAAAACAATAGCTGAGTGAATATAAAAATATCAGATAAACTGTGGGATTATATATTGCATCAAATAAACCTTTTGGACTGTGTCTCCAAGCAAAATATATCTTTGTTGTCAGTTCTGCTGTTACCAAAGTTATTCCAAAATTTAAAATTGGAGAAACAAGTGAGAGAAAGGAAATACACAGCTGAAAAGAAATAAGCTAATTTTAAAAGCATACTTCATCATTATTATATTTAAATAAGGTTCTTGATCATTTGATCTGACCCTGTGTGGTGCATAGCAACTGCAGTTACACAATCTATTTGAATAAGGATTATTGTAATTTACTAAGAGGTGCTGCAGGGGATTAGGAAACTTGGAAGGCCAGCTCTGCACTTCCATAACACACATCTCTGCCAGATAATTAACCTTGCTGTTTGTTTAGCATTCACTGAATGCTTCATTACTGATTCAGTCAATTATCTCCTGGTAATGACCGCTACAGAAGGTAGAATTGCTTAATTAAAATTATTTAGACCAAGGAGGAACTTTGATTGGGCCATGCATATTAGAAAGGCTTGATTAATCTCGATGAGATATATAGCTCATGTAAGCTTTCCTTATTATCTCAAAATACCAAATTTATTCTTTTTTGAATCAAAAATAAAATATGATTTTTTCCTTAGCCAATCACATTAAATAAAATAAGACAGCAGCAAGGGGGCGGATAAAAATCAGCCTTCTGGGCGTCAATTTTTACCATGTTTGAAGGATGAAAATGGAATCCTATTTATTTAGTAAAATGCACTTGATATAAATTAGGAATTCCCTATTGTCTGAAAGAATGGGGTACCCAGACAGACTTAGCACTGTGTATATATACCAGTTAAAAGATGCAAATATATTTTATTTTCACTTTTCTTCATACATAGATACAGTTAATTCTCATGTCCTTTATCGTGCACATTTGAAAATGCCTACCTGATTTTAGAATTGGCCAGTTGATATTTTTGAGGCACAGCAATGATTTTTTTTTTGTACATGAGTCAGAAGGCAGGATGGAACAAACCTGTTCCCTTTCAGATCTAATTTCAGTTCTATCATGTCTAGATGTCTTCACTTGAGTAAAGAGCTATTTTTTTTGGATACACTTCCTTTCTAGCTGTAGCTAGATCAAAGAATAGTATTTAATCTTCTTGCCATCATTGTATACAATTTTATAAGTCAACTTTATTAAAGTGCAGTCAAGAAGTGACTGTGTTTTGAGTTTGTTTTTCTTTTCTTTGGCCACAGGAGCAACTGTCAGAGATAACAGGTGTCAAGCTTGGTACTTATGGAAATCAGACATCTCATACTCAATGATTTAAGGACTGGAAGAAACCACTTTAAGTAATTATAAGAAATGACAAGCAGGGCACTACAATAATGAGCAGCTAAGATGCTGTCAGAGACAAAGTAGAGACTCAGACATTTTCAGCTGCATGGAGTTCCGAGGGTGGCGGAACACAAGGATTAGGGGGTGTTACCGGAACATACCCACCAGGGTATCCGGGAAAAGCAGGATTTACTGCAGGGTGGCCCATCTAGAGCAGAGGAAATGCAGGCACTGCTGAGAAGCCACTTAGATCAAGAGGATAGTGGACATTTCACGGCCAACTAGTGTTATACATTTTTATTATATTATTTCTATTTTTAGTGTAAAAGAGAAATTTCACTTAGGAAGAATGAAGAGAAAGTTTAGAGCATTTCCAAATAGAGTTGGAAGTGGGTGCCTCTCATGGAGGAGAAAGGAGAGACAGTAGAAATGCAAAGGCCTACAGGGGAATACTGTATTTGAAATTGGCTACAAGTCTTTCATTGACCTCTCTGCTTCTCCAGGGAGTAGAACCCTATTTATAGGTCATTGATTACCTAGGTTACTTTATACCCACATTCATAAGGGCCCTCCAGACTTTTGGATTGAGGAAGCCAGGCTTTTCTCCTCCCCATTCCCTGCCCCAAGCCTCTTTCTTTGTGTCTCTTCTCATTTCCCCATGAGTCCTAAAATCCTGAAGGGAAAATGATAGTTCTTAGCTACTTTCTTCTGTCAAAAAGGGGGCTTTGGTCTACCCATCAGGGACCCTCTTCAGATTTCCTACTCTAAAGAAGTTTCAGGGCATCAGAAGTTTCTAGTCTCTTGGTCAAAAGGTTCCATCAGTATTTGCTGGAATCCTTGCATCACCATCATTTCAAAGTGAAGCTATGGGGCTTGGAACAATAGTACTCAATCAAATTTAGCAATGAGGTTGGACAGGTGGAGTTCAAACAGTAAGAAAAGGATGATCACACACACACACAAAAAAGGATGATCTCTTATTTAAAAATACCAGAAAGCCATACAACAAGTTAGTGTCCCCTTTCATCACCACCTCACCTAGAAAATGGATCAGGGCAAATGGTAGAGATGAGGACAAATAATACCAAAATGTACCCAGTGTTATGGATTTGGGTTTAATATTATGATGAATTAAAAGGCAAATAACAATTACATAAATCAGAAATGATTGCTATCTTTCATATAACCAGAATTCTTTGAACATAAACAAGACAGACACAATAATATAAGAAAAGGCAGAAACTTATCAGAGAAATTTGCAGAAAATTGTTCACATATGCAAGCAGAAGTTAAACAGTTTTCAAATCAAACACACAAATATCTGTAATGGCAATTAAACACATCCTAAGCATGTGTTGATAAATAATGTATTGCATTACTACCTTCCAAAGTAGAGAGAAATAGAAAGTTAGCCATGTATTAAATATTTGGATTACTTTTTTATTTACAAGTCAAATTAATTATTATAGAAAACTTAAAAATACAGTAAGGATAGAAATGAGACTAAAATATCCTATAATCTTATTTTCCAGCTTGGAAATAGATATATCTCCTTCCGTATATGATATATAGATACAAATGTAGACAAAAATATAAATGTTCATACATCCTGTGATGATGACTTAGCTCTTTATCCTTTTGAATGAGAAATTTTAATAATATTTACTATGCTTTAAGGACCGTATTTCTAAAGACTATATGGTATTTCATTTATACAATGTATATGCATCAAAAATTATGTATCCAGTTCTACTTTGTCTGATTCTTACATTTCTTTCATTATATAAGTACTATAAGTGACACTGTCCTAAAATAGTTGTGCAATAATGTTTAAAATACTTGCTATACTTACTGTGCTTTTCGCTGTGCAGAAGCTTTTTAATATGATGAGGTCCCAGTGGTGTATTTTTGATGTTGCTTCAATTGCCCAGGAGTCCTCTTCATAAAATTTTTGCCCAAGCCGATTTCTTCAAGTGTTTTCCCTACACGTTCTTCTAGTATTTTTATAGTTTCATGTCTTAAGTTTAAGTCTTTAATCCAGTGAGAGTCAATCTTAGTTAGTGGTGAAAGGTGTGGATCCAGTTTCAGTCTTCTGCAGG
>NW_003852709.1:224048-252385 GCF_000181295.1 Otolemur garnettii
GATTTAATTAAAAAAATAATAAAATAGAAAAAAATTGTTAATGGTAACTTGTAAATCTTTAGAACTTTCCCCAAGATGATGCAAAATACTGTTTTTGTTTAATTTTATCCAATGGGAACTGAGGAATCTTACAATATTCTAAAAGCTAAAGTGAAAAGTGGGTCCTGAATTATTCAATGCTTATGGGTAAGTATGAAAGATGACTAAATAAGAAATCAAATACTGCCTCAAAACTTTGCCTGTAGATTTGGAGAAGGAGATTTTTTGGTGTGAATTCTTATACTATAAACTCATAAGTTTATAGTTTCATATACTATAAACTCATAAACTCATATAAGTATAAATTCTTATACTATAAAAAAACCTTTTTTTGCCATGATTCAATGATATCTGCAGTGACTAAAACTGTAAGAATCTTACAAAAAATGAAAGGTTGTCTCAAATCAAGAAACACTTTTGATACAGGCTAAAATTATTTCCTCACTTGCCTTTCATGTGGTAGTTTGTTACAGGAAGATTATAAGACATCCCAAGTTGGTTCCCTTCATATGAGTCTCCTTTTTCATTCGATTACTACCCTTGATATGCAGAGAACAAAGTACAGACTAAGCAAGATGTACCCCAAAGTGTTGGAGTGGTTAGCTACAGAAAATAGGATTAAATGAAAAATCTCTTTTGCTTTGTATAACTTTATATATGGGCAATATTTATTTCTTTATTTTTACAAAACAGCATTGTGTGGATGATTCATTGAAGAAAATTAAATATATTTTATTATGAAAACTGATACATATGGTTGTCCTTTGTTTTCCCCTTCTTTCAATCCTATTTCTTTCCTGGATCTGTTTTCATGACTGTATTTCTGTCCTTTGTTTTTCCTAGAAAGCCTACAGATCTCTCAGTCCTCAATAGGTTCTATTAGGTTTTCAAATCATTTTCAAAACTCTTTAGCTCTTAATTATCTTTATTATCTTGAATACTTAAAGCCCATAAGAATTACCATCACGCACTGCCTTGCATATCATTTTCTTCGTGTGTGTATACATGCGTGCACACGTATAATTTCTAATAATATACAAGAAAGTCAATGTGTAGAAATGAAATCAGCTGCCGAGTGCCAACATGATGCCATATCTCCAAAAGTTTCTTGCTCAGTTCAAATATGAAAGTCCAGATACTACCTATGAAAGGCGTCTTTTATATGTGGAGTGTATAAAAGTGGAAGAGCTATTTTCATGCCTGCTCTCCTATCCAATAAACTAATTCACCTAAAAATAATAAGGAAGGACTCTTAATTATCAGTGTCAGAAGATGAGAGAAAAACACTACAAAGTAGTTGTGAATTGGCAATGGAGTGTCTGTTACATTTTCTCACGATTCACATGGCCCATTGCTAATTTTATTAAAAGTAAAATTTTTATCCCTTCATGATACTTTAAATAAGTTCCTATCATTCAGGGACTAATTTACAATTGAGTGCCCTTCCTTTTTCTTTTTTTTTTTTCCTTCCAAACACAATCAACTTAAAATAGAAACTGAAGAGAGAGAAAGTACAATGGATTCAAGTACATGTCAAAGCTATAATTTCTATATAAAAAATAATGAACACAATGCAAGGCACTTCAAATCTTATTTCCTCCAGAAAGAGAGTATAATCAGAGTGTAATGGGCATTGAAATTGATAAATTAAAAATAAATGTCCATAAGGGAAAAATGTATTTCAATCAGGCAGTAATTATGTTTTCAACATTGTAAATTAATTCCTCAAATGAATATCTTTCAGTGTATCCAATCTATTATCTAGTTTCATCTTTTTATATAAAGCGCAGTGTTCTTAACTTCACTAAATCACCACATTGTTAAAAAGTAAAATGAAAGGTGTTTAGTAATGCATCCTCTGACATTCCATCATCTCAGAAAATCTCTTGCTGATTATAAATGTTGAAATACAGGTGGAGTACACAGGCACTCTTCCCCCCAGCGGTGACACAAATAAATGACGCCACCTATAATTTTAGACAGAAAATCTGTGAGGACATTAGTATCCACTGATCGAAAAATGAATACAGATGACAAGGTGAAAACATTAAGTCATTAAATTAAAATGTGTACTTTCTTTCAGAAGACAATAAATATAAGTTTATTGGTTGAGTCTGAAGTCAGATAGATTTCTCTCCCATCATGATCATAGGTAAGTTACTTCCTTTTTTTTCTTCAGTTTTCTCATCTAACAAATATGAGGAAAAACGTTTTACATCATAGGATCATTAGAAAAAATTCATGCAAGCATTTCACGTTGTATATCAAATCAGTACACTGAACCCCACAAATGCATTAGTGAACACAGTTATGATTTAATAAAAAGAAAATTTAATAAACTTGACTATTTAAAATATGACAAAAAGAAAATAAATTTTTAGCTCATTATTTGCTACCTAGTAGCACTGAACTATTTATTTTTAGTTTTTAACAGAGTGCCTAAATGAGTTCTTTATAGGATGTCTTGTTTTCCTCTCTTCTTTCATCCTATGAGTAGGTTTCATCTAAACAATCATTTTGGACACCAAGGTTGTGTATGTCTATAAGAAATATTTCAGTGTTGCTTTAGATAATGTTAGCAATTTAGTGATTCTATAACAATGGGTAAAATGTGGGAGGAGTCCAAGTTCTGGAAATTACAGTGAAATTAATGATGGATAGAAACATGCACTAATCCAGTAAGTCCATTTATGTCCTTTTGAGAGGAAAGAAGACAAAATGTGAGACTGTAGTTTGGGGTCACAGATGATTATGACTGCAGGATTAAAGACTGGCTTATAATTCTGCGAGTAAATAGGTAAAGTTCTGGGTGAATGAGCTATTTTATACTTTGTGAAATTGTAATATTAATTAATTAGATGGAGAAGGAACAGTACATGTAGGTCTCTGGCTATGTTTTATGGAAAGAACATTGGGAAAATATTAGTATATCTGGTATCTAATTTTAGTGCTATTATGAATTCTTTGTCCTTCAAAAAATCATTTCCATGGACTCAGTTTTTTCTAAGAAAAGAATTTTAGCTATTAAGTAATGGCTTGAATTTCTTCAAATATTCTGATACTATTATAATCTAGAAAAATGTTTAAGTTGTGAGCTGAGAAGAAACTAAATAATATGTGTGTGGTGGGATTTTTTTTTTGTAAACTTCAATAAAGCAGTCTAAAGTCAATAAACTTACAACAGATTACATGCAGAAACAGACAGGAGAATCTAGCTGACTTCCATCTAGCACACATTACAGAAGTTTATAAAAATGTAAAAGAATAACATAATTCTTATAATTAAAACATTTTCAGTTTGGAAGATATGTTATTTTTTATACAATTTCTCCCCATGTGAAGAATAATTTCTTTTTAAATTAAAATAATTCATTTACATAATTTCTAATTTTTAAATATCAATATAACAAACATTGACTAAGATAATTCACTTAAACTAATTTTGGAGTCACTGAATTCTAAACATATAAAGAAATTTTGGGTCATACACATCTTATCACAGAAAGCATTTGATGGCTTCTCTACTCAATTCTTCCTGTTTAGTCTTTTCTCACAATGGTAATTTATATTCTGAATACACTAATGACTTGCCATCCACTCAGTTTAATATTTTCAAATGAGCGTTTTTCCAATAAGAAAAATTATTTAGCATTTTTCTCACTACCACCTAATAATGAATTATATCTTAGCCCATAGTTACCCTAAGGAAGTTTCTGTTTCCTCTGTAAATGCTAATAATATAAGGTTATCATGGAAATAATATGAAGAATTTGTTCATAACAAAGCTCTTTATATAAAGGGGAAGGTCTTGCATATAAATTTATGAATTACAAGAACATTTTTGCATTGACTTTTTCAGGTCCTGATACTAATGTCTAAATATACCATAGTAAGTCAAAAGGATCAAAATGACTGTTTTCCAGTGGTCAGTAGAGTAAAGTTGAATTTTTTTTGTTTTCATTTGTTCATCAGAGAACCTTGAGAATATTGGCCGACTTCATGAAATCATGTGGTCTAAGATCGAACCAAGAAGTTTAAGCATAGAATAGTCTGGACTTTATTTTTAGAAAGGTACGGAAATTAATAAAGTTGAGACTTAACCTGCTAAGATTCTCATTTCCTCGGCTTATACTCTACCCAAGTCAACCTATTCATTATCGTTCGTTTGCTTGTTTGGGGGTATTATCAAATAGTTGCAAGGGAAGCCAATATTAGAAAAATGATAAAATTTTCTTTCTTTAAACATAAATTTATGATTCAGATAATGAGTTAATGATTTCCTTTTAAGATACTTACATACTAAAATCTAAATGTGGGACAGCTCTCTAGGTGGCCTTGGAGAAACTGAGCTGGCCTCACCTTTTTTCTCACTTGCCATTTGTAGAAATAACTGTAGAATATGCTGGGAATGCAACATCCCTCATGAGAAGATGAGATCAGAACAGCCCAGACTATTCCAGTCCTCACAGAGCAGGATGTTCTTCTTTTCTCCATTGCTCTTCCGGGACGCTTAGCTATACAGCACACGGGACGTGCACAGACGACAGCTTTCCTGAGCAGTACACAATGGATCCTAGGCTTCTGTTGTCTCTGCTGCCCACTTAAGTAATAACCCTATTCATGTATCTTGTAATGCATGTGGGTGCTCCCTCACTAGCCCTATTTCTTATGGCATAGTGGGCAACACAAACTGCATATTCATACTTCAATCTCCTTGCCACCCAGATAGTGCAGTCATGGGTACAGTCTGGTGATAGCTACACACACAGTGGATTTGCATCACAACTTAAGAAGTTTGAGTTTAGGGCCAGGCACAGAGGCTCACACCCGTAATACCAGCACTTTGAAGGGCCGAGAAGGGTGGATTGTCTGAGCTCAGGAGATTTGACACTAGCCTGAGCAAAAGCAGGATCCTGTCTCTGAAAGATAGCTGGCATTGTGACTTGTCACCTGCGGTCCCAGCTACTTGGGAGGCTGAGGCAAGTGGATCACTTGAGCCCAAGAGTTTGAGGTTGATGTGCACTATGACACCGAGACACTACCAGGAGCAACAAAATGAGACTGCCTCAAAAAAGAAAGTTTGAGTTTAGGGACATAAAGAAACATTACCTTCCACTCCCATATATAACAAATTTGTCCTCTGATCTTTCTGCTTTGGAGCTGGACACGATCTTTATCTTTATAGTCAAGCATGCTCTAGATTACAAAATGTCAAAACTGAGAGGTACCTGTGGCTCAGTAAGGGCACCGGCCCCATATATCAAGGGTGCCAGCTTCGAACCTGGCCCCAGCCAAACTGCAGCAAAAACAACAACAACAACAACAACAACAAAATAGCTGGGTGTTGTGGTGGGCTCCTGCAGTCCCAGCAACTCAGGACACTGAGGTAAGAGAATCGCGTAAGCCTGAAAGCTGGAGGTTGTTGTGAGTCATGATGCCATGGCACCCTACCAAGGGTGACAAAGTGAGACTCTGTCTCAAAAAACACACAACAACAACAACAACAACAACCAGAAAAAGTTGAAACTTCTTTCTGAAAACTTACAGAGAAGAAAACCACAGAGCACAGGAGAGATGAGAGAATATCTGTTTCTCCCAACAATTTGGATAGTCCCAGATTCTGCTCCTCCTATGGAAAATACATCTGGACTATTCCCCTATTCCTTTTTTACATAAAAAAATACTCTTCTTGGAGTGTAGACAAAAAAAAAAAAAAAAACAGTAATTGAGAAACTGCCCAGACTCCTGTCGCTCCTTCTATAAGCTAACTAAAAACTCACTCGTTTACAATTCCTAATTTTGTGCTTGCTTGAGAACTCGAGGGACTGTGTTTGAACAACGAAATGCAGAACCAAGATTTTAGGACTCTCCCCTGGGGGAAAATGCTGAACAATTAATCTTCAGTTCCTCTGTGGTCGACCTGACATCAGCCAGACCACCAGATAACCTACTAAAGATAACTGTTGGAACAAGATAAGCGGACCAGCGTGTAACCAGCTCCTGCATATAGTTTCCGCAAACTCCTTGCCCTTTAAAATCCTTCAGTCAGCATGAGGAATTTGAGTTATCTCTGTGACCTGACTCATTTCCTCAAGTTACTAGCTAGCGAATAAACCTTCATTCCCTTCCACCAAGTCCTATCTCAAGTTTGACTTTCAAGCAGCATGTAATGAAGTCTGAGTTTAGTTACTAAAGAACTGTCCTCGGTCATTCAAACAGAACTACAACCTCTAACACCTCCTCACTAACCATGAGAAGCATCATCAACTATGTCCCCAGAAGGAAGTAGGTTCTACCTGAAAGGCTTCAATTGTTGCAAACAAAGTTTCATTTCCAGGGTCTTTATGCCATTGGGTTTATACTAGTATGACTGTCAAGCATTCTTTTGCCTCAATTTCAAAAGCATTCTGACTTGTACCTAGAAAGGGGTCATAAGAAAATGTGAAGTTTTTTTTTTTTTTTTTGAGACAGAGCCTCAAGCTGTCCCCCTGGGTAGAGTGCCATGGCATCAC
Source organism: Otolemur garnettii (assembly GCF_000181295.1). Lineage (NCBI taxonomy): Eukaryota > Metazoa > Chordata > Mammalia > Primates > Galagidae > Otolemur > Otolemur garnettii. The sequence goes on from NW_003852709.1 coordinate 230,600, forward strand.
TGCTCACAGCAATCTCCAACTCCTGGGCTCGAGCGAGTCTCCTGCCTCAGCCTCCCAAGTAGCTGGGACCACAGGCACCCACCACAACGACCGGCTATTTTTTGGTTGCAGCCATTATTGTTGTTTGGCAGGCCGGGCTAGATTCAAACCCGCCACCTTAGGTGTATGTGGCTGGCTCCTTAGCCACTTGAGCCACAGGCGCTGAGCCAGAAAATGTGAAGTTAAAGAAATACAATGTCAACCCTGGAAGTCATTCAGGTCAGCCCTTATTCACTAGCCAGACTTCCTACGGATGATAGATGTACTCTGTGCATTTGCTAATGCATGCTGCCATTGCTAGAGTAATGTCTCGGGCTAAAAGTAAAGGTCAGTATGAAAACATATGGAGAAAGCCCCACTTTCAAAGGTAGATTATGATGGTTTAGGGAATTTGCTTAGCTGGGACACTGTGGCCTAGCTGAGGCCAAAATGACAGTTTAGTTTCATCCTACTACCTGGAGTCCTGTCGACGTCAGCCGTCATTAAATACTGCAGGAAAAAAATGGAGAGGTCTCTGTCCCAGAACACTGGTTAGATGTATCAAAGTGATTGACTGGTGTACTTGTGGGAAAAATTACAAGAAGACAAGGTAGTATAGCAACTAAGCATGGCTTTTGTGACAGTATTCTCTTTGGGTTTCTTGTGTTACTGCACTGCTTCTGAGCAGAGGTGTGGACAGCTTTTGTTCTTAACAGTTGATTCATATGATAGAGCTTCGACTTATATATGTAGACAGTGTTTCTCTCCAGGGCAGAGAGTTGATTTGTTGGCCACCCAGGATAGTAAAGATGATAGCTTCCTACTGGACAAAGGATGTCAGGTTTGTAGCAGTCCTGTTTTAAAATCAGGGTTTCCTATGTTTGGGATTCCTCAGATATGATGCGAATTGATTATGTTTGTAGGATTTTGCAAGAGTAACCAAGGGGATCATGAAGGTCGTACTGTTTGCTGTGCCATTAGTTATACAGTCCTGTCTTTCACCCAGAAATTATATGCCTTCTTCCAGAATCCTTGTTAACTTTAGCAAAGTTGGCAGAATGCAAGTAAGGTAAAATATCATACCCTTCAAATTATTGGCAAAATTTTTTCAACATCAGATTTTACTATTTGGTGAGGATATTGCCATAAGAAAACCTTAATTGTGTTAACTCTTCCAAAAATTGAATATGCTTGGGAAATGAAATGGTTTATTATTGAGCTCATAAAACTCTTACATAACATATAAACTGTTATCTAAGTAAACAATTACTTTTTTCACTTCAGAGTCTATGGAGGAGATTGCATGCTTTTTAGTAATTTTGATCTAATGCTATAGATAGGATTAATTTATTTTTAATTTTAGTTCAAAATTTATTAAGCTTCTATATTCCTTTGAGATATCAATGTTTGAATAAACAAAAATGTGTCCAACTTAATCACAGAACCACCTCTTAGACAACTCATAATATGTAACAGCTATTCCCTTTATTAAGACACGTTCTATTGAACTGCCAGTATTTGTAGGAATATACAGTTTTCCTAAAACCTGTTTATTTCATTAGTAAAGGTATATTTTGGGCACGTATTTGTTCAAAATCTAATAAATGGTCAAATACAAGTTGTCAGATTTTCAAATTTGCACACTGTTTTCTGACTTTTTTTTTTTTTCGTTTTAGAGACAGAGTCTTACTTTATCACCCTCGGTAGAGTGCTGTGGTATCACAGCTCACAGCAACCTCCAGCTCTTTGGCTTAGGTGATTCTCTTGCCTCAGCCTCCTGAGTTGCTGGGACTACATGTGCCCACCACAATGCCCAGCTTTTTTTTTGTTGCAGTTTGGCCGGGGCCAGGCTTGAACCCACCACCCTCGGTATATGGGCCAGTGCCTTACTCACCCTTATTCATGCGTGCTGCCCATGGTTGTTTGGTTGTTTGATTGTTTTTCACGTTAAGAATAATTAGAAGTATTGGACTGTTATTTGTAATTTCTTTTTGCTTTGCTCCCTTTCTCCAGCTTGAGTAATCACAGCAGGGTTCTGTTATCAGTGTGCTGGGGCATCCCTCACATCACCCTCCTCTGAAAGTGCCTTGTTTCTGCCCCCAAAGCCTTATTGACATGTCAGCTTGGTCCCTGGACTACAGCCCAAAGTGCATCTTTTTCTAATGCTAGGAGTTACTTTCTTAGGGAATACATATAAATGCTCATCGGTATTTTTTTAACTGCTGCCAGTAGGAAATATTTTTAAAGAAAGAAATAGTGACACATCAGAAGATTCAGAACAATACGCTCATTCTATCCTGACATAAAATGGGAAAATTCTACTGGTGTATAATTTGTACACGATCTCTCTTCATTTGTGCATAATCTGAAAAGTGCTCTAGTGTAGTATCTTCTAGCTACAATTTCGAAAGCTATGGTAATGTAGAGTGTGACAGCATGATAATTAATATTTTTTTATCCCCTATCTTCAGGCCTCAGGCCAATCACTTTGTTGGAATTCTTTCCCATTAAAATGGTTACATGTGAAATAGTGGTAAGATAAGATTATTCCATGAATGAAATGACATTGCTTCTGTCAGTGATGGAAGATTAGTAGAATAAAAAAGGAAATAAAGAAATTTAGTATCTATGGGCTAGACAAATAAATTGTATGTCACTATCCAGTGACATATTTGTATTAGCAGAGGAAGTATTTTGTTGTTCAACCATTTTAGAGGAAGATTTAGGTGTGGCAAAATTTGACTAAAAAGAGGAAGAAGGAAATCACAGTTAATCCAGATTCTGATTGCTTTGCATTATAGGACAGAAATAATATGCCCCATTCTATTCTCCTGATTCTTTTCCAGCTGATCTAGATATAAAGGTATAGGATAAGGAAGATACCAGAAAAGACAAAATATGAAGTAGGAGATAAGGTGGTTTGGCATTAGGGGTGAATAAGTGGTAATTTTTAGAAAACTTACAAAGTACCCAGAAGGGGTAACATGAGATGAACCTATGAGACTGAACGTAGGAAGCTGTAATATGAGCCTGTAACAATGGCGGAAGTCCTCGCATTGTGCTCTTCATGCAGACTTCTCTTAACACAACAATTTAGAATTCTTTATCTCAATATTCCACACTCCATGACTATGATAAATTGTGTCTTGGCTACCCATTCTCCACTCCCCTTTTGCCCTGTGATTTGGGTCTTTCTCTTACTCTATGAGCATTGAATAGCCCCATTCCTTTGGATTTGGAGTATGGAGTACATCATGTGATTTTGTGTGGGCAATGTGATGCTCTGGGCTGAAGGGCATGGCACAAAGCTAAGTCAATGGGCACATATGATGTTCTCCTCTTTTGCCCATTATTTCTTGAGTATCTGCTATGAGAAGGAGATGACTCAGCTAGTCTGATGTCCTGGCCCTGGGAGAATAAGAAACACATGGAATAGACTTGACAAGACTTGTGTCTTGGAATTGGCAACATTAATCTTTACTCTGTTAAACTTTACTACACCCTGATACGCAGCAACAGTTAAATAAATATTACCTTCATTTTTCACTCCAGAATGTGGCTTATAAACCGCAAAGAAGCACTCTTCCCAATATGATCTGGATATGCATAACTTTCCCTTCGTGTTTACTTACACTCTCTAAATCTTTATCTTTTTCAGTTGTTTTTGGCTTTTTACCACATTAGATACAATACCTGATTTGACCAACTCTACTTAACCTTCTTTCTTTTCTTCAGGTTCTCGGTTTTGACCCAACTTTAGCTTGAATCTGAAAATAACTTCTCTTTCACGGACCCTCCTGAATATAAGCTGACCACAAAGAAAGACATTACTGAATCAACTATCTAACCATGCTACCCACTCTACCGTGATCCATTCTTTCTAGCCTGTTTATTCCTCCTTATGAAAGAAAAACCCTTTTCTGCCTGACCATTGAGACACAGTCAAAATATTCTCTTTTTCTAAATATCCCCCTTGGCCCTATTGTAATAGTCTCTTATCTGTATTATAATAACCTTTTCAAATAACATCTCTTTTTAATTAAGTCCAGATTTGTTTTTACTTAACAGTTTTCTGGTACTGTACTGTGACTCAGATGGCATGCCAACTGAGTCAACTCAGACCCTGATGTCTCCATCCAAGGGTTAACACCAGTTCCTTTGAGCTTTTATGTTCTTCCCTAGCCGAGAAAATCCAGATCCAGGGGTGATGAGTCACAATTCACAACCTAGTGCCCTGAATATTTATCTCTTCTAGCAAGGTGAGGAGTTATTCTGGTTCTTGCAACCAGAGACTTTTCTTTGCATCTTCTCTGAAACCTCTTTAATTCTCCTTCAGCTCCTTGAATTCATGAGTTATATGCAATAATCACAATGGTTCCTTACACCAGGGATTGGACAGAGGTATTTGCTAAACTTCTCCACCTGTGGATTATGTGAGGCAATTAATTGAATAGGGCTCTGTTCTGTCTTCATTCAGGGCTTATCTCTGAATTAACTATCTAAGCTGATGTGCAACTCCTGTGCCTTTTTGTCTTCCCTAGGTGAATACACCTTCACTATTGTCTCACATACCCAGTCCAATATCTTCAAAAGTGGCCAAGTTTCACCAAAGACAATAGGAATTACAGTGGACATTTTGAGAAGTTCAGAAACTCCGTAAAGTGCTTCACTTAGGACTTCTCCTATCACTCTCATTCTTCCTTTTTCTTTTTAGCCACACTTGATCCCTTCTCAAGATCAAAAATCTCTCAAGTCCTTTGCTCTATTCCTCTTTATCTATTTTTTCCATCACTCTGTCTCCTACTTCAGCCCCCAATTTTCCTGTTGTTACTCCACCTTCAGGCTCTTACTTTCTAATCCAAGGCTCTCAGGGGGATCTCTAGGATCACTGAAACAACTGTCTGAGACAGAAAAAAGCTATTTGGATACAATTGAACAGCATTTCCACTCTGGTGGGCTTGGAAGAGACCCAGGTGGCTACTTGTTCTCTATATCCCTTGCTTCAGCCCTAGTCTCCAGTCTCCATAAGAGACTTCCATCAGGGCATACACAAGTTTTAGTCTCCACAAATATCGGTGAAGATGCTATGAAATAGGTAAAATTACCTTGTCCCATTTTTCAGAAACACAATGCAGGAAAAAATATAAAGGTCGGGAAAAGACAAGGTATAGCTCTTTCAGATGAACCACTGTGCTAAAATTTTACAATTGAAATGACATCAGCCTCTCTGTCAGTATGTATGTGTGTACATTAAATTTACCAATGTCCAGTTGGTGTCAACAAATTAGATTCTAAAATCCTTTAATGGTGCTCTGTTGTTATTTGTTTAGTGCTAACTAAGTATTTATATAAATTCAATATTCTTGAAATTTGTAGAAATTAAAGATTTTTAAGTTGCAATACTTCCTAAATTATTGCACTCATTAATTTTAGATGTCAGTTTGACTGGATTAAGAAATACCTAGAAAACTTGTAAAGCATTTTCTTTGAGTGTACCCATAAGAGTGTTTCCAGAGAAGACTAGCATGTAAGTTGGTGATCTGAGTTGGGAAGATCTGTCCTGAATATAGGTGAGCACTATCCAATCAGCCAGAGTCCTGAATACAACAATCACAAAAAGAAAAAGCAAAGGAAAAGCGATTTCCTCTCTCCCTTTTCTGGAGCTGGAACATACTCTCTAGGTCTTAGGAATCATAACTCTAGACTCTGTGGCTTTCGAACTCCAGAACTTACATTAGTGGCCTCCCAGTTTCTCAGGCCTTCTGCTTAGGACTGAGAGTTATATCATCAGCTTTCCTTGTTCTGAGGCCTATAAACTTGGACTGAGTCATGCTACCAGAATCCCGGGGTCTCCAGCTTGCAAATGGCCTGTATTGGGACTTCTAAAGCACATATTAACATGAGCCAGTTCCTTTAACAAATCCTCTATCTCCTATCCTTTTTCTCTCCCTCTCTTCTTTCCTCTCTCTATTTCTATATCTATCAGAGAGAGAGATGATAGAGATGGAGACGTATATATTCTATTGGTTCTATCTTTCTGAACAACTCTAATACTACACAAGTATTATTATAGAAACCCAATGTAATGTTTTAAGAATTCAAATTCCCATAATTTAGTCAAATATTTTGCAGATTACTTCAATATTATTGGCTTAAACACAGTTATATTTCTGAGTCAACATTAAGTATGAAAAGCATCTATTTTTACTCTATGTCCCCAATTTCTACCAGTCCTATACAAGAGACCAAGTGTCTATGCGTATCCCTTATTTGTATGCCTAGGCTGTCTCACCATTTACTTTTTGCTTTACTCAGTTTCTCAGTGAAGTCCTGCCTAGGACTGTTACTGACTTAGACAATCCCCTTAAATAATCTTTATTCTGACCTTTTTAATGTGATAATGCTTATATGAAATTTATTTGTATGAATGAAATATTTATATTATCTAAAAAGAAAGTAGAGTATTTGAAATTTATTTGTAAAAATTGACTGTTATATGCTTTTATTCTTTCTCAATCACCAAATGAAAACTACATGAGGGTGGGCACCACAAGGAATTTGTTTACCCACAGACAGCCATGTAATGGCTGACTAGTTATCGCATAAATATGTGACTTCTCTTTACTGTAAAGGATAATATAATTATGTTAGAAAATACATACTTTTATTTTAAAGTAATAACTTAATAAAAATTTAATTTCTTTGACAACAAAACTCATGAAGCCTGGGGATTTCAAATCAAACATTATAACCAAAAAGCAAACTGAAGCCAGCTTAACATCAATGCAAGAAAAATAGTTAAAAGAAAGAAAAAAATATAGTTTGATTCCTATATTTCCAAAGTTTGACAAGCAAAGTGCCATCAAATGGAATATAAGCCATGCAGCCAAAGCATTCAAGTCAGTTGTGCCTACCCATTAGGCATAATCTCATTTCTGCCTTCTCTTTTCGATGATAGTTTTTGAAAACTACAAGTTTTTGCCACTTCTCATCTAAGCATTCAGAGAATTAGTTATTGAAAAAAAAAATCCAATTTCCTAAAGCAAATCTTGAAGCAATAGATTGAGCTTGGTCTGCTCTGTACATTAGCAATTCAAAAGTTTAATGATGACTTCTCTCAATCTGATGAGCTTCTGATAGAGTTGTCAGTTTTGTTCTGTGAATTGTATGCATTTTCTTTCTGGGATCATAAGAGAGTAGTCATTGAATGGTTGAGCTGAAATCGCAAAGAAAATCCTGACCTTTCTTATATATCATGCATTTATCATCAAATAAATACACCCTTTTAATCGTTCTTCTGTTGTTTACAAGAAAAAAAATGAGACATAATAATAATGTTAATCTACTATGTGCATCATTATGATTTTGTTATAACTGCAGTAGTTTTGACATTTCAAAATTTCTGACAGAAAGAGTCATAACTGGTCATATGAGGAAGTCATAACCTTTCTCTGACGGATGCTGCAAGCATCAGAAAATCTAAGCATCTCTGCAAACTGCAAAAAAATGTGCTGATTTTTTTTATTATGAGTAATCAATCAGTTAAATAAATTTTAGATGTCAGCTCATAAAATATGTTAGAGGGAAATTATTTTGAATTATAAAACTATTCTTTACAATTATTATCAAGATTTATTTAACTAATAGGAAATAGTCATTCAGTTCAGATTACTGCAAGCATTCTTATCTCTTCCTTGCCCAACAGTGGTTTTGATTCTTCCTATTTCTCTATTATTAATAAGAAGGAAAAACAATAGGTAGAGTTGATATTTTTATAATTTAAAGTTTTTTAAATTCAATACAAATATCTTGGAACACCTCCAGAGACTGTAAAAAATGAATATAATTATTAATATTTTATATTTACTTTTCACAGTGAACAATTATTCCATGTTTATATTAGACCAATTGAAATAATATTTTCTTTATTAAATGAACTGCCTAATGAAACACAGAGAAATTAAAAAGGTGAGACCATAGAAATGTGAGTATAATTTAAAACCTACACTTTATTTTTAAATTTTTTTCAGATTAATATGGAAGTACAAATGATTAGGTTACATTGTTTGCATTTGTTAGGTAAAGTCAGATTGTAGTTGAGCCCTTCATCCAGGGGATGTGCTGTACACCCTTACATTGTGCCTCTTGGATGAGAGCTCACCAATCTCCTACTCCATCCTCCCCCCTGAAATTGTGTTTATTCTACCTGTGTGCTATTAGTTGTTTATCTGTTTTGTATTAATAGTGCATACATTGGATACCTGCTTTTACTTTTCTTGTGATACTTTACTAAGAAGAATGTTCTTCAATTATATTCAGGTTAATACAAAAGATGTAAAGCCCCAATCTTTTTTATGGCTGAATAGTATTCCATGGTAACATATACCACAGTTTATTAATTCATTCATGAGATCAAGGGCACTGAAATTGATTCCATGTTTTGGTGATTCAAAACTGAGCACTGATGAACATTCTAGCGCAGATATTCTTATGCTAAAATGATTTTTTTGTGTGTGGGTAGATAACTAGTAATGGGATTGCAGGATCAATGGAAGGTCTACTTGTAGCTCTATAAGGATCCTTTGTACTTCTTTCCATAGAGTTTTTTAAATTTGCAATCCCACCAGCAGTGTAAAAGTGTTGCCTTTTCTCCACATCCATGCCAGCATCTGCAGTTTTGGGACTTTGTGATGTGGGCTCTTCTCTATGGGGTTAGGTGATCTCTCAGAGTGGTTTCGACTTGATTTCTCTGATGATTAGAGACAATGAGCACTTTTTCATGTGTTTGTGGCCATTCATCTGTCTTCTTGAGAGAAGACTTAGTTCATACCTCTTGGCCACTTATAAATGGGATGATTTGATCTTTTCTTGTTGATTAATTTGAGTTCTCTGCAGATTCCTGTTATCATTCCTTTGTCAGATTCATAGCATGAAAATATCTTCTCTCATTCTGAAATTTTGTCTGTTTGCTTTAGCTGCTGTACTCTTACTAGTGCAAAAGTTTTTTAGCTTGACCCCATCCCATTTATTTACTTCTGGAGTTGCTGCAATTGCCATGGAGATCTTCTTCAGAAGATCTTTGCCCAGACTGATATTGTCAAGAGTTTTTCCTACCCTTTCTTCTAGACTTTTCATCATTCTAAGAAATTTAAATTTCTTATACAAAGAGAGTAAATTCTTGTAAGTGGTGAGAGGTGTAGGTCCACTTTCAGTCTTCTGTGTCTAACGGTATTGTGCTCCCAATACTGTTCATTAAATAGGGATTCTTTTCCCCAGTGTATGCTTTTGTTTAGTTTATCAAAGACCAGATGGCACTATGTGGCTGGTTTCATCTCTAGTTTTCTATGCTATTCCATAGATTTATATCTCAATTTTTCTACCAGTGACATGCTGTTTTGATCACTGTAGACTTGTAGTATAACCTGAAGATGGATAACATGTCTCCAGATTTATTTTTGTCTCTTAGAATTGCATTGACTATTTGGGACCTTTTCTGGTTCCATATGAAATTAAGTACTATTTTTTCAACTTCTTCAAAGTATGATGTTGGTACTTTCATGAGAATTGCATTAAATCTGTAGATTGCTTTAGGTAGTATGGACATTTTAATATTGTTGATTCTTCCCAGCCATGACCTTGGTATGTTCTTTCATTTGTTAATGTAGTCTGTTTCTTTTCTCAGGGATTTGTAGTTCTCTTTGTAGGGATCATTCATATCTTTTTTTTTTTTTAGGTTTATTCCAAGATATTTCATTGTCTTTGAAGCTGACAATGAACAGTATTGTGTCTTTGATTTGATTCTCAGCTTGACTATTACTGGTATATATGAAGGCTACCAATTTATGTACATTGATTTTGTATCCTTAGAATCACTTACAGAAGGCTTGTGATTGGGTCCCTGGGGTTTTCTAAGTGTGAGATCATAATTATCAGCAAAGAGAAAGAATGTGACCTCCCATGTCCCCATTTGAATACCCTTGATATCCTTCTCTTGCTTGATTGCATTGGCTAGAACTTCCAGCACTATGTTGAATACTAACGACAATAGAGGACATTCTTGTCTGGTTCCAGTTCTAAGTGGAAATGCGTCCAGTTTTACCCCATTTAGTGTGGTACTGGCTGTGAGTTTATTGTAGTTGGCCTCTATCATTTTAAGAAATGTCTCATCTATACCTATTTTCTTAAGTTAAAACCTATACTTTATAATAGTATTACACTGTATACTCTCAGATGCCTTTTATTAGTTTATTTGGTCATTGTAAAATATGGCTTACATAGAATACATATATTGAAATTGTAAAATACATATATTTATAATTTATAGATGAGAAAACCAAAACATAGATATGTTAACTATTTTGTGTGAGGTCACACAGCTACTTACATAACAATATTGAAATTTGAATATAAGCAGTATGGCTCCGGAATTTGTGATCTTAGTTCTTACTTTATAATGCCTATTATTAATTCATGAAGTTAGCAGCATCATAGAAAAATAGAAAAATAATTTTTCCAAAAAAAAGAATAGGAGTTCACTTGAATGGCACTATCACACAAAATATTACTAGGTAGGAAATAACTTCCATCATAGTCTCTTGTCACTTTCTGTGTCTGTTTTATGTTTCTATTAGAAAAAGAATTCCTGAGCCTGGCTACTTTATAAAGAACAGAATTTTATTTCTTCAAGTTCTATAAGCTGAGAAGTCCAAAATTAAGGCACTGGCACATTTGTTGTCTGGTAACTGTCCGATCTTTGCTTCTAAGATGGTGCCTTGAATGCTGCATACTCCAAAGGGGATAAATGTTGTGTCCTCACATGGCAGAAGGTGGAAGGCAAATAGAGACAAACTCTCTCCATCAAGCCTTTCTTTAAGGGTATCTAATTCCATTGTAAAGGGAAGAGCTCTTATGATTTAATCAATTCCCAAAGACCACACCTTGCAATACCGTTGCAGTGGGGATTAAGTTTCAACATGAGTTCTGGAAGGGACAAAACATTCTAATTATAGCAGTCACTTGGATTTTTATAATTCTTTGAAACTTTAAAAATTAAAGAATTGTGAAGCTATCAACAGACAGAAGGAACAATGGTAATGAATCCAGTGACCTGCCTTTTACTTCTGACTCAAATTCTTTAGGTGGCATTAAAAGTAGTACATAATTATCTACATGAGTAAATTTCAACTGGGAAACAATTTATACAATTTAAAGTTCTTATAAAGTGAAGTATTGCAATATTCTCCTCTTCACTAATAACATTAGTACTTTTATTACTACCAGTCATCCAATACCATTCCTTAAGAAACAGTATTATGAGACCAATGTACTTCAGAGAACTAGTAAAGATATTCTCACTTTGCTCAATAAGTCCTAGATCTTACACTCTACATTTTCCCACCTAAACTAAGAATTGCCAAAGCATCAATTGTAGGTCTCCTGGAATGAAGCTTTACCTTTCCAGATTCTTCCCACTTACATTTTCCCCTGAAATATGCCTCAGATCCACAGACACCATTTCCATCACTGTCACTTTGTATTGCTTCATGAACATGTTATCATACTTAATTGTCTAGAGAGTCAAGATGAAGTGATTAACATCTCATTGGAACTCACAATTTCATTGAGATTCTAACTAAATACAATTCAAGAAGATGTTTATGGATGGTATGGCAAACTTGCTCAACAGTATTGCATGTCCAAAATATTACTTCTCCTTTGTCCTCCACACTTTTGGGTAAGCACAACAGAGAGGAAACCACTGGCTAGACAGGGATACCTAGTAGGCATTTGGACTACTGACAAAAAGTTGCATACATTTTATGGATATTTATTTAAATGCCACAGAGAAATTAGAACTTTGGGCCTGAAGAAGAAATTCATTTAAATCTTCTTTGAAAATCTTTTCTCTCTTCTTGTAAATGAATGACTGAGGCCTCTAATATTTTAATTTGATTGTGCTATACAATTAAAGAATTACATCAAGAAACTGAGTCAAATTCCTAGTAACCCGTATGCATGGTCTTCATTTGAAAACCTAAGAGTTTCTCTGAATAAACACTCTTTTGAGGCAAAATAAAACTTACAAGTACAGAAAAAATGACCTTATCAGATATATTTTTAATTAATGAATTAATTTTTTATTTTGAGTTATTATGAGGGTGCATATTTTTGGATTACATTGTTCTCACATCTAGGATAAAGTTCCAGTTATAAAAGAGCCCCTCAACCAGGGAGCATGTTATACATCCTAATAATGTGCACAAGAGGTGAGGTCCAGCCATGTGTCCTCCCTCCTCTGCCAATCATCCTCCCCACCATGTCCCGTTCCCCCTCCCCCTGTCCCTATACTAGACTATATTTGGATTTTATTGTTCATATGAGCATGTAATTGTTTATATATTTGTCTCATATTAGTACAGAGTACATTGGATATTTATTTTTCCATTCTTGCAATACTTTACTAAAAAGAATGTGTTTCAGTTCCCTCCAGATAAATGTAAAAGATGTAAAGTTTGCATCTTTTTAATGGCTGAATAGTATTCCATGGTATAAATATACCAGTTTGTTGACCCATTCATGCTTTGATGGTCATTTGGGTTGCTTCCATGAATTGGCAATTATGAATTGAGCCACAGTAAACAGTCTGGTGCAAATGTCTTTCTGGTAAAATAATGTTTGTTCTTCTGGATAAATACCTAGTAATAGAATTGCAGGATCAAAGGGAAGGTCAACATGTAATTTTTTGAGGATTCTCCATACTCCTTCTCTAAAAGGTTGCTTTATATATATAAGGTCAATTTTTAATTATTTGAGGATTCTCCATACTCCTTTCCTAAAAGGCTGGTTGTTATATATATGTATGTAGTGGAGGTTATACTGCTGTGAGTCCTGCAGCTCAGTGCTCACTGTGTAGTTCCTACTATGAAACAAAGACTGCATTTCCATACACTAATGCTTTATTCATAATTCATACTCCACTGGTGAAGCTAAACATTATTTATTAAATATACCCTAAGAATATGCCTAGTTATTGTCATTGTAAGTATTAAGACTTAGATAACCAAAACAATTATTTTATTCTTAATGAGGTGTCTGTTTTCACCTAACATCAATTTCTTCCAAATCTTTTCTCTACCATACAATAAAAGTCACCAAGATCCTCTCTACTTCTAGTTGTTCAGTAACCACCATAAAATCAAAGCCTATGATTGAGCAAGGTGCCCATCAGTACTCTGTGATGGAGAGAATTCTAGATTATGACAAAGATAGGGAACCAACCTTGGATCCATAGGTGAGTTCCGCCATTCCAGAATAAGTCATCAAACTCCATGGGGCTATCTAAGGGACTTATTGTATGTAACTGGATTCAATGAAGAGATTTGTTAGAGTGGCTTTGAATCTTGAAGTAAAAATGAGAATAGCTAGCAAAATAAAATGTCTATTATTTCTCCATATGAAATTCTCATCAGCAGCTATAGCTAAAAAATCTTTATCACTTTTAAAATCTTTTTTCCCTACTTATGCTAACATGCACTTTTCACATCATAGAAAAAAAAATCTGTATTGAAAGACCTAGTGATGAACGGTGTGATTAAAATAATCCATGGTATTTGGCTAAGAGAAAATATGGTTCAGAAAACAACATAACTAGATCATTACAAATTTATAGCAGTGAATAGAGATTATCAGTTACACTTGGTAAGTTTTAAATATTGTTTCTCTGTTCCTTTTCTGTATGAAAGGATGAGATATGCTCCCATAGAGCTTGCTTGATTTATTGAGAAAATAATATGTATTTTGAAAAATGAGCTTTGTGAGCATTGATAAAAAAAGACTGAGAGAAAACAGAAGGAGAGGTTACAGTCTGCTGCATAAATGATGCATTAGAAATCTGTTCCCATTCAAAAACACAAGCAAAAAAATCTTAATGGCACCCAAATGTTACTTCTTGAAATTTTTATTAATAAGGAATGTCATCATTATTTTCTTTTCTGATGATAAATAAATTAATTATTTTAAATTTTACAAAGATGCTATTTTGGCATTATTTGATGGATTTTGGTATAAAGTATTACATCTTCATTAATATATGAAAAAGGCAACCATTGCAGTTCATTTATTTTGTTATTGGGTTGAGAAATTTAGTTTTAGTTTTTTTAAAAAAAATAGCTAATAAACTAGGTACACAAAGTGTCCTATAAATCAAAATATGGAACAAATCAAATTTAGGTTTACAAATAAATTAATATGAAACAATGATGTAATTTCATGATAGAAATAAAGAGTGTAATATACTTAATCTAGTAGTAATTTAGTCAAAGATAAATCTATCTTTTCTCTATATTTTTGGAATCCTATTTTAATTAATTGATAAAAATAATTTATAAATGAGATAAAACAATTTATAAAGTGATTTTTAAGATGCTAGTATACTTTTTTCTTCTAACATATAATTCTCCTCATAACTTGCTAAGTATGTTAATTTGCTTTATTAGACTTTCAGATTTCAAGGGTCAGGCCTCACTCCAATCATATCCTAGCATATAATCATAGTTTCATCAGAAAACTCATGTTACACTGCATGATTCGTTCTATAAGTTTTTAAAGTACTACATATCACTTTTTATTCAGTATTATTTCTTTCTGTAATGCAAATTAATAAACATAGTATCTTTTTTCCATTTTCTTATCCCTTTTTTCTTACCTCAAATGGAAATAATCAAATTTTTGAGCTTTTTGAAAATCTATCAAAATTCAACTTTTTTGTAATTCTCTACTCCCTACAAAATTGAAAGTTTCTATTTTTTTTTAAACTTATTTATTATTATATTTCATTAATTCTCTGAATTCATATCTTAGAAAAGTTTTGTACCAGTTTAGTATACTAAAGACTGGACTGCCATATCCTAACAATGAATGGTTTTTGCTGGAGTGGTAGCTCATATCTATAATCTCAGTGACTAGAGATGCTGAGGCTAAAGGATTGCTTGGGGCCTGGCAGGGTCAAGACAAGCCTGCCCAACAGAGAGAAATCTTATCTTTAAACAAATGAAAAAAAAAATTAGCAGTAAGTGGCAGCTAATGCTGGTAGTCCCAAATACTCAGAAGGCTAAAGCAGGAGGATTGCTTGAGCCCAGAAGTTCAAGGCTGCAGGGAGCTATGATTGGTGCCCCTGCACTCCATCTTGGGAGACAGAGTGAGACCCTATTTTTAAAAGAAGGGAGGAGCATACTGTTCCATTGTGATATAGCATAATGCAGTAAATATTGATATGAAATTGCAAGATGCTGCAGTAAACATGTGCAAATGTATATATCAAGGATCCGGGCCCCACGTCGATGTTCTTCTAGTTAGGGATCTAAAGCATTATTATTTATGTAATATATTCTCATGCATTTTAATGGTTGTATGGCTAATGGATGCCTGACTTGGCACTAAATACTTCCATTAATTATCTTAAGTCTCCACAACTACTTGAGGTGAGGAGTTTTATTATCAACATTTCCTAGATACATAAATGGATTAAATTAAAAACATGATAAGTGTAAGAGCAGGATTTAAACTTAGATCTGTTTGATAATCTAGTCTGTGTTCTTAAGCATTCTACCATTCTGTCTGATTACAGACTGTGAGAGGAACCATTGAGGTGAATGTTACCTTCCCCCCTGCTCTGAGGAGTCTCAGGCACGCTGCTGATGCTATTCACTCTGATCTTAGACAGACTGAAGGATTCAAACAATATACAACAATACTTTCCAGTAAAAAGAAATAATAATCGATATCATAACCCTAAGAAAATTAAGAGCAAATGTTGCTGAAAGTATGTAAGGAGAAAATACTGAGATAACGAAGCATTAAAACAACTAAATTAACATGATTTCACATGCCTACACTTCTCCTATCTGCAGCTGTGGTTCAATTCATTTTTTAACAGGGCTATGGGAAAAAAATAACTCTTCATATCTCTTCATTTTTGCTCCATCAGTAATTTTGGTGGAAAGTATAATCAGTGCATACGTTTACTAAGTATAATAAAGTTGAAGAAAGCCGCTAAGCAGCCATCTATTATGAGATGTTTGTGTGGAGGAAACGTGGACACTCTGTTGATTGTAGCTAAGGATGCTGAAGGTGGGCAATCATGGGACTTTTGTGTTTGTTCAAGCACCATGGAGGCTGCCTCTGTCCAGGTCAAAGTAACCTGGAATTTGAGTATGGAGTCCACTGCTTAGAATAAACGCATATTGCTGAAGAAGATTGCCTTTAGAGGGCTCCAGAAAAAGAAACAAAATCTCTGTTATACTCCAGAGGATTGGATTAAAACATAGTCACGTTTATGATTGATCCTAGAGACTTTACTCAGTTACACAGTCCTCTTTCAGAACAATTACTTTGCTTCGGCTTCCCTAAAATTGTAATTAGTCTCAATTTTAACCTAAGCAGATGTATTTAGTCTCTTTTGAGTGCCCGTTCTGTGATATAAATTTTAAAAAATTCTAAAGAAAATAATTTGTAAAATAACGTCTTATTTCCATTTTTCAACATGAACAATAGAGAATACTATTTCTTCTATTCCTCTAGACCTGAGAAAAGAAAACATGAAGTTTCTTTTTTTTTTCTTTTTTTTTTGGCCAGGGCTGGGTTTGAACCTGCCACCTCTGGCATATGGGGCTGGCACCCTACTCCTTTGATCCACAGGTGCCACCCAAACATGAAGTTTCTATTTGCAATTTCTTTGTAATTTGAGAGTACAGGATTATAGCACAATAACTATCATGAAATAAGGTATCTAAAAGCATTTGACAGATTAATGAATAAATTAGTCAAGTAAATGAATGGATTTATACTCATTTTTAAACTTACATTTTTTTGAACCTAAAGCTTCATAAAATGTTATTATGAAATGGCATTATGAAGAATACGTGGCATAACATTCGTATCAGAAAGATGACATAGGCATTGATAAGAACATGTAGTACTGGAATAAGACTCCTTCAGCTTGAATCTTTGCTTTGATGTATGATTTATACGATCTTAGACAAGGTTACTTACGTTCACCATGGCTTCAGTTTTCTCATCTGCGAAATGGGAATGAAAACCATTGTAACGTCATAGATTTGTTGAGGGCCGATGAGCTGATAAGCTCTTTTCACTCAATGTAGTTCTGTTGATCATTTCTTGGTCCAAAGTACAATTTAAATGTGATTCAAATATCATTGGGATTTACAAAGATGGATAAAAAGGGAAAATTAGTGTTGGAAGCTTAAAGTTCATACAGGTCTGTCAAGATATTCTTCACAAGCATTGCACCACAGGATATTAAATAAGAAAAAGATTGTCAAGTGGATTGAGTTTTATACGACAATCAGCTGCATACAAGCTGTACCTCAGTATATCACAAAAAATAAGTACTGCTCCAAAACGGAGGTGTTTTTCCTTAGGAGATATTTCCAAGGCTTGCATACTGTCTTCTTCTTCTTGCTTCTCTCCTTATCGCTCTACTAAGTATTTGATTTCCTAAAATAAGCATCCATCGTTATAAGCACTATGCTTCTCTGGTGTCAGTGCCTCTTGGCTTTCCCTTTTCAACTCACTTGCCAATCTCTATGCTTCCTTTACACGCTTTCATTCAGATGATAGGAGAGACATAGAAAAATTTATATTAAATACAGGGCAAACAATTTTTTTCAGGTTTGAATTTTTCACATCAGTAAAACACAAAACAGAATTCTGTTTTCTGTCGAAAAATAAATACGTGAACAATATTTAAATTTATAATAAATCCCAGAGAAATTCCCTCCCCCCAAAATAATGGAAATGTTATGTTAAATCAAATTATTTAAGTCACTCTAAGATTTTACTAAGTATATTATGTGCTTACAGCATAGAGTAACGCCTTTTAATTTGCATACTTTATAGCAGTTTATGGTACTGCCTGAAGTAGAATAGACAGCGTCCCAGTTTTCAAGGAGCCTAGAATTACATATAGACAATAGTAATTATCAAAAGCAGAGAGTAAGGATAGGGAGAATAATATCCATTACTATCTACAATAGTAACTGCAAGTACTCTAAAGCAAATGAGTCTATTCTAATATATATACATATATTAGATATAATATAATATATTAGACATATTAGGACCAAAATTCAAAGTATGCAACTACAGTGGCGGGGTAGGGAGTATAGATAGTGTGACCTGATAATAAGAGGCAATTGATAAATTTTCCTCTGATCCTTCTAATTAAATTGCATGGAAGGTGGTATAATGTGATTAATTAGACTGCTACAGCCAAGTAGTTCAAGCTTGAAACACTATTATAGAAAAGTAGATTCTTGCACAGAGAAGGAAGATGAAAAGAGATTTGAGCTTGTATAAGAAGATGAGAGGAGACAGATATCTGGGCATGCTGTTGAAGGGTTTTCTATCAGTTGGAAATTCACTGACTATTTAAACTCAATGATTAATTTATCATTTGGTACTTGAAACAGCTATATTTAGTCCTTGCATGTAGAGGAAAAGTTATTTACTTTCAATCTTATTTGGCAGCGTAAGAGGTGAATCCAAAGTTTTATTTAAGTAAAGGGATTTAATAGAATCTGGATTACTAATGCATTGCAGAAGAATAGAGTTTTTTTTTAAGATTTTTTTTGACAGATGCATTTACTTTGATCTCCATGAAGCAAACTTTGACACTTCATGCCTGCAGTATTCATAATCATATATCTTAAATGAAACACATGTAATAGTGAATCAAATTGTAAGATCTTGCTGATGATAATTTTAGTTTTCTCAATATGTAGTCTTTCTTTACTGAATTATTGTTGCTGATCACTGAATCGCTACTCTTCTTGATTAAAATGCAACTTAGAAGAGGTTTTTAAAATTATCTTTTAAGTGAGGTTCTTTTAAAAATGTTAAGGAACCGATAGTTACATTTTTTTCTGTATTTGTGGTATGTGTGTGTAGTATTAATTAAAATAGTATTCTGTGGGTAATAATTTTAATATTTTCATTGCTTGCTTATTTCATCAACAGATCTAAGGGTTATCTTGAACACTTCAGGTAGACTAAGTGACCAAAGCAGTAAAGGAATATTCGTTATTGCCATTGCCCATGCCTCTATGTCCCCTGGAGTGCTGATACAGGGAAGATTGCTTGTATCATTTACATGACCGAAGATAGCTTAGTGGAAATAGCATTCCTGATCCATCATACTCATAATGGGCATTGAAATAACCAAAATCAATAGCAAAGTATAAAAGCATTCATCAGTCTTAAATTTCCCCTGATAACAGTTGCAACACATAAGAATCCGAAGAAGAAATGCACAGAACTTCCTTTTTTAAGAATGTTCTTTAAAATATTTAATATAACAAATCTCTTTACTTTTAGGAGTGCACAAAATAATTTTTTAAATTTTTTGCATTGATTTTTCTTTCTCATTATTAATAATGATCATCTAGGTGGCATATTTCTTTTCTTTTTGAATATTGCATATTATTTTTTCTTTATGTTTGAGGCATGAGTTGTATTTGCCACCACAGAACTGTTCACAGGGAAAACAATGATTTAAAACATGTTTCTCATTTCTTTGTTGAGAACATTTTCACTAATACATGCATATGTATCTATTTCCATCTAACTTTTACCAAGAAAGAACAAAGAACAATGAACACTCACATACTCACCACTTAACTCCAACAACAATCAATTCTGCTGTGCTTGCCTGATTTACCCTGGTAGCTCTTTTTTGCTGTTGTTGGAATATTGTAAAGTCAATTCAAAGTTATAAGATTTCATCCATAAATATTACATTATGCATCCCCCCAAACCCATTTCATTACATCAAAGGAAACTAAAATAATTACATAATATCTCATATTACTTAGTCAATATGCAAATTCTCCGGACAGCTAACACATACATTTTTATATATTCATTTTTGAAAGATGATACAAATCAGAAAATAAGGTTTACTTGTCCAGAATTATTATAACTTTTAAAACATGTCTATTTTAGGTAGTACTTGATCAAGAATATTTCTTCAACTTTTCCTTTTAATTATATTTTAACCTTTATTTTTATTGATACATAATATTTGAACAAATTTAAGGAGTACACATGATATTTTATTACATGCATAAACGGTGTAATGATCAATGACAGTATTTAGGATGACCATAACCTTGAGTATTTCACATTTCAGTATGTTGAGAACATTTCCAGCTGTTTATAAATGTACAATGCAATGTTGTTAACTGTAGTCACCTTACCTGGCTATCAAACATTTGAACATATTCTTTCTACCTCTATGCTTAAACCCATTAGCAAACTTCTCTTAGTCCATTGTTCCTTTTTCCCTTGTTGACCAGAAGTTAAGTTATTTCCAAGGGCATGGCTACATAAAAGTGTGTGTGTGTGTGTGTGTCTGTATATCTATTTTAATTTCTTGCACCAATAACACTAATTCAAATGTAATACTACAGAGATTTTATATAAGTTGATTGATCTTCTACTTGTATCTATTTAAACTATATTGAAAGGATATGAAAAACATGGTTATAATTACTAGTTGTTGTAGTCTACACTATTGATATTTTCTAAATAGCGTTACCAAAATTGTATGAGGAGAAAAATACTATTAAATAATAGGTAGGTTTTTTAAAAAGTATTTTATTATATTCAACTCTAGAGAGAAATTAAGAATTTGGAATTGGCAAAAGGGATAACTGGTTGTTTTGTCAAAGAAATGCTAGAGCCTCTGGATATCACCTGATTCTACTATAATATTTGTTGACTAGGCTATTTCATGAAATTAAGGGTAATGGAAATGAATATCATACATGTAAATTCAAACTACTGGTGCCCAATACAATGCAAGTAAGTATTGCCCAATGCAAAATATTTCAATGCTCCTTTATTTGTCGTCTCCTTTGAGTGGCTTGTAACATCCTCTGGTTGTGTCAATAGTAACTATTATTTTCAAAAAAATCTGCACATTTGTATCAGAGCCTAAACCCTTAAAAATTATTCTTTAAAACCACTGAGTATGCATAGTCACATGTTATATTTTTTCTTTGAAGTTAGGTCTGCAAATTGATGAAAAGTGATGTCATTTGGTTTACGGTCTTTTCAATTTCTGGTGTTATCTTCTTTTTAATTTAATATTTGGATATTTAATTACTTAAATAATTTTGAAGTTGTAAACATTAAACATAATTCCAGCTTCTACAATGACAAACTAAGTGAATTTTACTAACAATGATGATTTCATTACCAAAATTGTATAACATACCTTAAATGCATGTTACTTTAAGAGCCCAATTTTTTGTAAATGCAGAGTATATTGTGGAGTTAGATGAAGAGGATGATGATAGGATAATGAATTTTCCTGTTTTTGTATTTATTTTCCTTATAGAGAATTCCAGATTTGTAAGTACACGTGAGAATATGACAAGAGCTTTGAATAGCTCAGAAAAGTTCAAATTGAGAGATTGCTAAGAGAACAGGTACAAAATGTTTGGCTTAAAACAACAACAAAGGTTGAAACCTAGGCCTAAGAAAACAGGACATTGACCAGCCCTCAGAGTAACAGAAACTCAAAATCAAATAATCTTTATTACATTTCTGTTATATAGTATCTGGAATTTCTGCTGACCCTAGCACAGTTATCTGGCATAAGTAAACTAAAATGCTTAGTGTAATAAGATAAATTCAGCCATAGTCTCAAAATGTTGCTGCAATTTTTCATATACAGTGCCCAATACT
>NW_003852709.1:252405-257352 GCF_000181295.1 Otolemur garnettii
CAGAAAGATTGTCTTGATTTACTATGCAATGATCCTTCATCAACTGTGAACTTGGGGTAGCAATTGCATTGTCTTCTATTAACTTTACAAGTCCCTCTCTTTTACCTACCCTTGCTAGGACACTATCGGTAACTATACCAGATCTGTTGACAGTAGACAAAGAAAATTGCTTTAACCTACTTTTTACTGCTTTGTATAACTGTCTTACTTTAGTTTTTTAATGTCATCAAAGTAGCCATTTCTTTAGTGGCCTTATAATTATCATCAACACCTCTAATGAAAATGGCAAGTTGAGCCATTTTTGTAGCATCGGGGTTGTCATCCATTGCCAAAGCAAAACATTTAAAATTAGTAGCTTAACTATCCAAATATCTTGTGATATATTTTCCAATTTTTTCAATTCACCTGGCTCCAGTCTGGTGAAGCAAACTGATTTTAGAACTATCCCCCTTCGATCCAGGTAAAGTTATATCTGCCATGGTTTTCATACATTCTTTAATACACTCTCCTTCATAAATGGTTTTGATTGTTTTGCTCTTAAATACACAACCCCATAATTAGCTTTGACAATGCAATCCATCCAAGTTGTAACTTTCGAAATAAATCTTTGCTTTGAGGTCAGACATTTTCTCAGTTCCACTCTTTTTGTCCTTAAAACACAATTCTTCGTATGCAGCAAATCTGGCAGCATGTTTTGCCATATAATGCCTTTTCAAATTATAATCTTTGCAAACTTGTACAGATTTCCCATAAATGACGCAGCGTGCCTTGCTACTCACCTCAACAAAAATGTAGTCATCTGCCCACTTTTCACTGAACAATCTTCCTTCATGGATAATTTTTCTTTTTTGGGATTCTGTTTTCTTTTGAGATGTTGTAGAAGCCATGCTGGGACTAATGAAAATAAAAATCAATAAGGTACTATATTTAATTTTAATAAGAATATTAATTTACAGGAAAATAGAAAGCAAGGTTTGGGCCCCTCCACATCTCCTCTGCAGGAACAGGGTGAGGCTAAGGGCCATTTGTAACACACAGTGGGAAATGCGTGAAGCAGTACCAAAGAATGAATAATCCTACACAAAAAGTTCAGTGATAGAAGTAACATATGACATGATGTTATTACGTTTGAAATATCTGATGTTCTTAAGTACTAAGTTTCACATTTGATAAATCTGATGTTTCACTTCTTATTTCATTTTTAATGTGAAGGTACAATCTTATTTTTTCAAACACTTTGGCTTGTGATTATCTTTCAAAATTCTTTTTTCTTTTTTTTGGAGATAGAATTTTACTATGTCGCCCCTGGTAGAGTGCTGTGGCATCACAGCTCACAGCAACCTCAAACTCTTGGGCTTAAGTGATTCTCTTGCCTCAGCCTCCCTGTAGCCGGGACTACAGGCACCTGCCATAACGTCTGGCTATTTTTCTGTTGTCACAGTTATCATTGTTGTTTGGCAGGCCCTGGCTGGGTTGGAACCCACAAGTCCCAGTGCATGTGTCCGGCACCCTAACCACTGAGCAACAGGAGCTGAGCCACTTTCAAAATTCTTTCAGAGTAACTTTGGTGATAAGTCAAAAATTTGTGTTATTTTTGTATATGAATTCCATCATGGACTCAATCAATGCAGACAGCTTGAAATATCAAGAAAGTGTCTGTAAAGGATGTGACTAAGGAATGCACAGTCCATCAAAGGTTTGCCATGTTTCATTCTGGTGATTTCAATCTTGAAATTGTGCCACATGGGTGACCTAAGACCAAGGTGGATAATGATGAGCTGGAACCTGTAGTGGAAATGAATCCCTCTCAATCTATGTGTGAACTGTGTGAATTGGAGCAAAGTTTAACTTTACTACTCCCACACCTATTTAAAATAAACCAGAAAGGTAAAGTAGCTGGATAAATGGATTCTGCATGATTCAAACAAGCATCAGAAGGAAATCCTCTTGAAGCTTGCTTTTCCTTTGCTGTCATGACATGGAGGTGAACCATTTATACACCACAAATTTACAATTGATAAATAACAGATTCGTTTGACAATTGCAAGCATTCAGCACAATTGTTGGTCAAAGATGAAGTGCCAAAATACACCCCAAAACCAAGTATTCATCAAAAAAACCTTATGATGTCTGTTTGGTGGTTTTGTGTTGGTATTAGTCACTACAGCTTTATGAAAGCTGATTAATCTATTATATTGGATGTCTGCTGCAACCAGTTGGATGAGATAATGAGGAGGATTGCAATTAAGCAGCCGAGATGGGTCAATAGAAATAGGCCAATCCTCTTGCAAGACAACTTTTGAACATATGTTGGACAAACAACACTGTTCAAATTCTAGAAGCTGGACTTGGAAACTCTCTGCCATGCTCTGTATTCACTAGACCTTACACCAAGTGATGACCACTTCTTTGAAGCTCTGGACTATTTCTTGCAAGGAAAAATGCTCCATTCCCAACAAGCTATGGAAAACACCTTTTGTGATTTCCTTACCACTCACTCCAAGCTTCTTTGCTCGGGGCATAAAGAAGCGACCACTGCAATGGCTAAACTGTCTCAATGGTGTAGGCACACACCATGATTAATTGTCCTGCTTCTGGATGAGATATAATAAACTGGATTCAAACTAGAGCATTTCATATTTCATGACCAAAAGAGAATACATATTGTATAATTCTATTTAGAGAAAATCTATTCAGTGTTTAATTTGGAAAGGAGGATGGAGTCACTGGAGTCACTGTACTGAAGTCCCACTAACTGGTGGCTTAAAACAACATACATTTATTGGTTTTCAGTTCTGGAGGCTAAAAGTCTGAAATCCAGATATTGGTGGATCCTTCTGGAGGTACTGTGGGAGGGTATATTCCATAGCTTTCTCCTAATATATGATGCTGGCCTTGACTTGCAGACACTTTACTTCAGGCTCTGCCTCCAGTTGCTCATTGAATTCTTTCTGCACCTTTATGTCTGTTTCCTCTCCTGACAAGGGCATCAGTCATTGGAATAGAGCCCATTCTAACACAGTACAAATTCATCAGTGACTAATTACATCTGAAATTAACCCATTTCCAAATCAGAACCCATTCTGAGGTGTAGGGTAATTGTAAGTTTTGGACTCTTAAACAGGAGAGGTCATGAGGGTCTCTCTGGGACAATAGTTAATATTAAATATTGTGACTTGTGTGGCCGAGTTAGAAGCTTGCTCCATTTGTGATCATGTATCAAGCTGAGGATTATTTTTATATGTGTATGTTATATTTCAAAAACTGATTGAATAAGGGGAGAAATATAACAGTACATCAATCTCACACATTAGTAAAAATAAGAAACAATGAGAACTGTCATACATTTCTAGTTCAGTTGTAAATTACATAACGTGATTGAAAAGCTGGCATTATCTAGCTAAACTGAAAATGCTTTTACCTTATTATACAGAAATTTTACTTCTATATAAAAAAACTAAAGGAATTGTGTGTATATGTAGAACAAAATACACTTACAAGGATGCTCTTTACGGCAGTGTTCAAAATAGCCCAAATCTGGCAAAACACAAAGATGATTTCAACAAAAGAATAAATAATTTGTGGAATCATCTCACAATAGTTATAATATGCAGAAAATAACATAAAATAGATTGAACGACTATGACACATAGTATAGATAATTAGGACAGTCATTGAGTTAACAGAAATAAATCCAGATGCAAAAGATTATGTGCTTTAGTGCTCATTTAAGGATAAAAAATGTAACCCCGCCCCCACAGAAAGACAGAAAAAGAGAAAGAGAGACAGAGATACACACAGAGAGATATTATTGAGTTAAACAAAGTGTGAATATAGTGTTATTGAAATTACTGAAGATAAAAAGACAGGGACAATGGGAGATTTAATTGATAATGGGCATGAGGCAGACTTTTACAATATTTTGTTATATTCTAACCCTATATCATATGGTAATTATAAACATGTGTTCATTATATGATAACCCAGCCCTTATAGTTGCACTTGATTCACTTTCCACTGTGCATATTGTTTTTAATAAGATAAATTTTAAGTAATGCAAGATGATACAACAAGTACTTTCAGAGTAATATCTGCTCTGTTACTCTCTTCATTTACATCCTGCTTCCCCAATGGTTTTAAAGAAAATAATTTTTACTTTGACTATTTTTGAAATTTTCTACATCATTTATGTTTACAAATATTATGCAATCAGAGACATACATCCTCCATCACTATCTCTTTCACAAAATGGCACATGCAATATACGATGTTCAATAACTTCTTATTTCACTTAATTATGTCTTGAGGGAAAATCCATGTCCATTTTGCAGATGTGTTATAGTTTAAAATGTACTATAGTTTATGCAATCCATCCTTTATTGAGGTTACTTATGTCATTTTTGATTTTTGTGAATCAATTTATGCTGATATCACACAAATTTTTACTCCACTACTTTAGATTATTTCATTAATACACTTTTTAGATAGATTCGTAGAAGTGGGAATAGATTTATAGAAATACCAAAGAGTCAATACAAATGCATTTTTGTAAGATATTGCCAATTTCTGCCCCATAGGGGGTATGTCATTTTAGATTCTCATAAAAAAATATAGGAAGAAATGACAGAGAAATAGATAATGAATCATATAACCCCTCAGTGAAGAAATTTTTCTCTGTCCCCGTGTACTTAGATGATACGAAGAGTTTAGGATTCATTTCGTATGTGTATACTAAACAAATAAATGAGGCAAATGCTTGTTTTTTATAACCAAAAATCATGTTGTAGAGAATGTTAGGAGAACGGTTAAGAAAAACAATATTTAAGAATGGAATAAGAATTCTTGGCTTGGCTCGGCACCTATAGCTCAACCGGCTAAGGCACCAGCCATGTACACCTAAGGTGGCAGGTTCGAATCCCCAGCCCGGACCCGCCAAACAACAATGAC
>NW_003852709.1:257372-258337 GCF_000181295.1 Otolemur garnettii
ACAACACTACTCCTGGAATGGATAGTTTCACTGCTGAATTTGATCAGAGTTACAAAGAAGAATTGGTACCCATACCGCGGAAAGTATTTCATAACATTGAGACTAAAGGAATCCTCTCCAACTCATTCTGTGAAGTCAGTATCACCTTGCTAACAGGGCTAGGAAAGAACACACAAAAGAAAACTATAGACCAGTATTGATTATTAATATAGATGGGAAAATTCTCAATAAAAATCTATCTAGCTAGCTGAATTCAAAAGTGCATCAAAAAAGAAAAAAATGCACAACAACCAAGTGGGCTTTATCCCAGGGATGCAAGGATGGTTCTACGTATGTAAAACAGTGTATGTGATTCACCACATAAACAGAAGCAAAAACGAAGATTATTTGATCATCTCAATAGATGCAGAAAAAGTATTTGACAAAATTCAGCATCATTTTATAATAAAAACTCTTTATCAAAATTGGCATAGATGGAACATACCTGAAAATTGTTAAGCAGGTCCCAAGCTTATGATCACTAATATAGAAAATGTACATATAGAAAAGAACAGTGGGTGACATAAAACTAGTGGGATATTTGACATTTTATTTGCCAAACTAATGTGTCAAATTATGGTTTGATGGAAATAGTTGCATTCTCAGTGAACCCTCAAGGTGCTCATCAGATATTTCGGTTCTAATTTTACTCTTAATGTGCTTTATTCTTGAAAATAGTTGGTCACTGACATAGGTAACTACCAAAAAGTGATGACATGAATGTGAAGTCAGGAATTTTTGTCTTTGGGATAAAAGGACTTATAAAAGTCCAGCACAGAGACAGGATCAAATTTTTCTTTAAGTTGAATGTCAGATTGCAGCTCTAGTCATTTCATTTCAAAATTGGAAGGTAACATTGTTATGTTAACTGAAAATGGAGTCACATATGCACCAAAATATTGATTATTTTCCTGAAAATCTTGAAA
>NW_003852709.1:259908-262307 GCF_000181295.1 Otolemur garnettii
TCGCTTAAGCCCAGGAGTTGGAGGTTGCTGTGAGCTGTAATGCCACTGCACTCTACCCAGGGTGACAGCTTGAGGCTCTGTCTCAAAAATAAATAAATAAATAAATACCTATACTACAAATGAATGGGGACTTGGCACCTGTGGCTCAACACCTAAGGTGGCGGGTTCAAATCCAGCCTAGGCCCACCAAACAACAATGACGGCTGCAACCAAAAAATAGCCAGGCGTTGTGGCAGGCGCCTGTGGTCCCAGCTACTTGGGAGGCGGAAGCAGGAGACTCTCTTGAGCCCAGGAGTTGGAGGTTGTTGTGAGCTGTAATGCCATGGCACTCTGCCCAGGGGGACAGCTTGAGGCTCTGTCTCAAAAAAAAAAATTAATTAATTAAAAAAAAAAGAATTCTTGGCTTAAATATGTTGGCAGCTACCGATTGGTTAGCATTTATTAAGAAAACCATTATGTCATGGAAGCCACTTAAAAGAGAAAACAGTCTGAAAAGTTATGTAAATACCTACCTGTGTTTCAGCAACACACCCCAGGCCATAGCTAAGTCAAGTAAATAAAATGTGAGAGATTAATAAAATGGTGCTAAAATAAAAACTCTCTTAGCAAATTTTGCACCCTTGAGGACAGAATCATTGCATTTCCTGAGAATAAAAAATGATATAAAAACATTTAGAATCCAAAACTACACTTTAAAATAAGAAAGAAGAAATGCAGTGTGCTCTCAAGGAGTAAATTCTTACCTTACAAGAGTCACATCTAGACAATTTAAACATTTTCACATGGAAATTTCCAAAGTCTCATCATATACTTAAATTATATAAATCTACCAAAGGAAAAATAAAATGATTTGGAAATGGGATCACAGTTGTTCTTCTAGGAGAACACAGAGAGGTTGTCTTCCATGAACATGGATTTGAAGGCTCACTATATGAACAGTGCACGTTTTCTTCCCCTAGGATAAATGGCAATGTCTCTCTTATATAATCTCTAGTTTCAATGGCAACTTTTCTGTGAATTTGGAGATAGAGGACTTAAATAACATGAAGACAAGAGAAAGCTAGGGGGAAACGTATTTGGAAGACACTCCTTGAGTTGTTCACCTTCTGTAAGCCATATACTATGTAATTACCTACACGGACATGTATATATTAGATACATAGAAACAGTTAATTCATTGATAGTGCATAATATTTTTTTCTAACTTATATCAAAATGTGTTTATGGTAGACTAGCAATATTTTCTGCAGCTAAAAAGCATGCAAATCGTTATCTCCTATAGATCATAAACATGCATTCATTTATAATATGTTTATTGACTTTTTTGGTTAAAGATCAGAAGCTGTGTCTTTAATGTCTCCTACTTATGATTTTATCACCTTTTTTTTTCCTGAGAACAAGAGTCTCACTCTGTTGTCCTAGGCTAGAGTCCTATGGCATCAGCCGTCCACACAGCAACTTCCAACTCAAGGATTCATCCTCCTGCATCAGCCTCTTGAGTATTTGCGACTACAAATGCCTCCCACAACACCTTTTCTATTTTTAGTAGAAGTGGGGCCTCCCTATTTGACAGGTTGATCTTGAACTCCTGAGCTCAAACAATCCTCCCCCCTGAGCCTCTGAGAATGTTAGGATTACAGGTGTGAGTCACCACACCAAGCATGATTTCATTACCTCCTTATCCCTTTTTATTCAACTCCAGCCATTATTTTAGGAATAAATTCTACATATACTTTGACAAACTGTACATGGGTAAATCTTGATCAGTCCCTGTAGTGTAATGCATCCTGTACTTTTCCACTTCCTACAACGGGCTTTTCTATTGCTTTAATACAGATGCCTGATGGAAATCAGTGGACATTCATGCATATACAGTCTGGATGTATGTGGGAAAGGAAGCACATCAGGACCTTTGAGCAATAGGGAACAGGCATTGAAGAAGAAATAAACTCCTCTTTTATCCCCTATGAAATCAGATTCTCAAATTCATGAGAATCCTGAAATGTTCCATAAAACTGAATATCAGTATTTCCTAGGAAAGGATAACTATATTGCATCATTATAATCATTTACTTTTCTTAATTTTGCAGGTTAGTAGCACCATTCACCTACTCCTTGATATCAAATCGCTAATGAACTATCTTTACAAAAGCCTTTGCCTTTGCCTGTGAGTACCTAGGCTAAAGCAGCTGATTAACTTCACGCAGGATTTTGAAGTTGGATCACATAGCCATCAGCAGCAAATAAGACCTCTATCACTGGTAATTAGTACGGTAAACATCATATACTTGTGGTGTCATCAAAATTATTCTGACTTTCACCTGAAGTGATTGGGGTTAGGTGCAGGGAGAAAATGACATGTTGGGTTACAAGAAATGTGTGGCATTTAAAATGAAGGG
>NW_003852709.1:263003-297107 GCF_000181295.1 Otolemur garnettii
AAGAGCAAGTAAATTATGGATTTAGACTCCACATAATTGAAGTTTTGGGCCATCTCATCAGGGAAGCAACATAGATAGGCTATGTTTGGCTAAGAATAAAAGAAAGCCATAAAGTGTGGTGTAGGAGTGAAATGAAAACATCATTTATGGCTTTAGTATCAGCGGAAGTGGTGGTTGCTAGACTTACTTCCTTAGATCACCTATTTTACATTTTTGGGATGTTTATACTTAAGGAAAGTGGTGGGCTGTAACTTACTTTTTTGCACTACTTCAAATACACTCAATTACAGCTACTCTAAGCTCTAAGCCACTGCTGTGTACACTATTTCAGTGTGAGATTTCACAGCCTTTGTGCAGAGGTAATCTGACTATACCCTGCCTCCAGTGCAACATGTACTTCCTATTTCCTGCTGCCTTGTCTTATTCTGTTTCTTGGCATGCTAGAGGAACCTGTTTAAAATTCACACATGAACATTTTAACATTAGTGGGTTAGTGTTGGGAGGACAAAGTCAAAAAATAAATACATTTCTTTTATCATCCCCCTGAGGGATAGTTCTGATATATATACTCCATACAGATCTCAGAATATACAATTGATCAAGCCTCAGTCATCAATAGGGGCAGCCAGTTTGATAAGACATCCTCAGCTTGCTTTCCCTCTGTATATTTCCTCAGAACTTCACACTTGCTCCTGAAAAACTAATTTCTAAATAATTATCTTTACACAGATCATTTACTTAGAGTTTTATTTCTCCCCCCCCAAAAAATATAGCTTCAAGCAATGGGGATTAAAAATTATATATTGCCCCTACTCATACTGGATTTTGTTTAGTTGAGGAGAAATATATACAGTTGATGATTACTTGAATAAATAAACCACTAAAATAGTGATGATACTATGAGTGAAAGTATAAAATGCTGTGAGGACATAAATCACACAGACTTTCCAGGGAAGCCTATTTAAGGAAATGATACCTAAGCTGAAAATGGAAGAATTAACATGAATTAATTCTATTCCTGTAAAGGGGTGGAAGAAAAGCTGTTGAAGAACAAAGAAAGAGGAGTTGGCTAAAACAACACGAGGAAGCAGCAGAGTGCCGGGGGTGTGACTGAAGAAGTAGAGAAGGGCCAGATAAGGTTGGGCCTTGCAGGGCATGTGTCAAACTTAATTTTAAATTTAAGGGTTGGATTTGAAAGGTAACAAACTAGTGATGAAGAATTATGTTTGTGGTTGACCATACTTGAAATTGTAGGAGACAAAGATGAGATCTCAAAGAAAAATGTTGTCAAAGAGTGGAAGAGGAACATGTTTGGGTAGAAAGTCAAAGTTTGAGTTCTCCAAACTAATTACACAAGATGCAAAGAGAAGATATTTTAACCCAAAGCATTCAACTTGAGAAAAGATAAACACGTTTACCATACCAAAGTGTATTTTAAACAATTAATTATATTAACATCTATATCAGTCAGAGTTACACCAGAGAAATAGCACCAGAGGATATACACATACATGCAGGCACACACATGAAGGCACATACACAGCAAAAAGTTGGCATAAGCCATTGTGGAGACCTTGACAGGCAAGTCAAAACTCTATAAGCCAAGCTATACAAAGGGTCAGGCTGGTATCTTGATGAAGTTGCTGGTTGTACGTGGTGTTATCTTCTTTCTCAGGTAAACCTCAGTTCCACTTGTAAGGTCTTTAAACCAGGCAGATATCAAGGAAAATATCTGTTATTGAAAGTCCACTGTAAAATTCCATCACAGCAACACCACGTTGGGTTTAACTGAATGACTGGAGACTACAGTCTAGCCAAACTGACACACAAACTGACAATCACAACATCTCAATTTTATTTTCAGGACCTTATCTGTTCATCTCCACTGAAAGCATATTCCCTTCTCTAATTTGTTTCCCTTTTCAGATTTAGGTAAAATCATGCCATGTGATTTTTTTTTCAAAATAAAACTTGAAAATAATTTAATCTAAAAGCAGTTAAAGCTAATGTACCTCAATTCTGCTTCTGCAAGTGTGACCAGTAGTTCAGCATCTTATTTATAAACTATGTTTGGATTAATTTCCTTACTTATTTATAATAACATTATTAATTATATATCCCCATATACTTGTATTTCAGATGAGAGTTGAAGTTAATCAGTATTACAGATGGCAGTTTAGCAGTATAGATGCAGAGCTTTAAAAACAGCTCTAAGATTCTATTTTGTATTTCTGTGGTATTATCTCTTTGTAATATCTCTTTCTTCATTTTGGACTAAGCTTATTTGGATCCTTTCTCCTCTATTACTGGTTAATCTCTCAAGATGTCTATCATTTTTGTTTATCTTTTCAAACAACTGATTTTTTGTTTCATTGATCTTTTGTATTATTTTTGTTTTGTTTTATTTTCCAATTTTTTAATTTCTGCTCTGACCTTTGTTATTTCTTCTTCTGGCTGTGGTTTTGGGTTTGGTTTGCTCTTCCTCTTCTAGTTCCTTGAGATATGTCACTAGATTGTTAATTTGCAATCTTTCTGTCTCTTTAATGTGTCCTTACTACCCAAGGTGATTTACTGATTTAATGCAGTACCCACCAAATTACCTACATTGTATTTCACAGATCTAGAAAAAATAATTCTATGCTTAGTTTGGAAGTGGAAAAGAGCCTGAATAGCTAAAGAAATATTAAGCAAAAAGAACAACTCTGAAGGCATCACATAACCAGACTTCAAACTATACTATGAAGTCATAGTAGTAAAAACAGCATGATGTTGGCCCCAAAATAGATATAGACAAAAGGAACATACCAAAGAATCAAGATATAAACCATACATAAACAGCCAACTGATCTTTGACAAAGCAGATTAGAATATATATGGGTGGTAAGGAGTTGTCTTCAGTAAATGGTGCTGGGAAAATTGGATAGGCATATGCAAAAGAATGAAACAGGATCCATATTTCTCATGACTTACAAAAATTAATTCAAGATGGATAAAAGATTTAAATATAAGGTATGAAGCCCTACACACTATAGAAGAAAATTTTGTAAAAAATCTAGTTATCGCCCTAGGCAAAGAATTTATGAAGAAGACCACAATGACAATCACAACAATAATAAAAATAAATAAATGGGACTTGATGAAATTAAAAAGCTTTTATACAGCTCAGGAAATAATAAACACAGCAAATGGTCTACAAAATGGGAGAAAGTATTATTAAGCTTTATACCAGATAAATGTCTGATAACTAGAATATACAACGAACTCAAGGAAATCAGAAAGAAGAAACAAACAAGCCCATGAAAAAGTGGGAAAAAGACATGAGTGAATGATTTTCAAAAGAAGATAGATAAATGACAAATAAACATATGGAAAAATGTTTAACATCACTAATAATCAGGGAAAACATTTTGAAATTTTTAAAAAGCATATGGATGACCAAGTGTTTTTAAATGTATACACAGCAGTACAAGAAGTTATACTTTTACTTATATTCCTTATTTAGAAAATAAAATATATTTTTATTTATTTTGTATCCTCTATGGTACCTAATACAATGTTAAAGACCCAGAGTACAATCAACGTTTGAAGATTAAAAATCAAAACATAATGAGATATCACCTTACCCCACTTAGAATGGCTTTTATTAAAAAGTTCAAAAATAATTGATTCTTACAGGGATTCAGAGAGAAGGGAATGCTTATACCCTTTTCAAGGGACTGAAAATTAGTACAAGCTTTTTGGAAAACAGTATGGGGATTCCTCAAAGAAATAAAAGTTGACCTACTATTCCATCTAGAAATTCTACTACTGGGTATTTACCCAAAGGAGAATAAATCATTTTATCAAAATGCACTTGAATGTGGCTCAAAGGAGTAGGGCACCGGCCCCATATACCTCGGGGCACCCACTCCTCATGCCCCAAGGAGGGTAGTTATAAATGTGATCAGTCTATTTTAATTCTGAGCGTTTGGGAATTTGCCATGCTTTTGTTACAGCTATATTTTTTCTAAACACTGTTGATTAAAGACTGAATTTGCTTTTACTCTACAATATGATGAAACTATAATTTGATTTTTTAAAAGAACTTTTTTTCACTCTGTTAGTGGCAATCAATGCCTATTTATAATTAGTATCAAAGATACTTTAGTCTTAAATGATAGTTTAAAAGTGAAATTAGCTCTGAGGTCATCTATACAGCTTTTCAAAGTAAGAGAAGACTAGTATAAATGAACAATTCTAAAATCTAAAAAAAAAACTTATTATCTTAGAGGAGGGACGTATAGTATTGAACTTAATTTTTATGGTTGCAAATAATTCTCTAAAATGTAATGTATGCCCAAAACAAGTCAGCTTGTATTCCGAAAATGTTTTGAGAAAGCCAAAAAGACATCTGTTGCTATAATTTGTTAATGATAGTTATTTAACTTGTTAATGATAATTTTGTTTTCAAGGTAGAGATGATTTCGATACTTATATTTTGAAAATTAGTGATAAAGGAATAAATGTGAATTGGTGCTTAAAAAAAAAAAAAAGGTGGTGGGTTCAAACCCAGCCTCGGCCAAAAATTGCAACAGCAACAACAACAAAATGCACTTGAGTTTATTGTAGTACAATGTAATTGCAAAGATGTAGAAGCAACCCATGTGTCCAATTCATGAGTGGATTTACAAAATATGGAGTACAAATACTGTGAAATATTATGCAACCATGAAGAGAGGTTAATTAAGGCCCTTTACAAATTTGTAAAACTTATATTAATGTTATATAAATTTTATAACAATTTGGATGGAATTCAACACCATTATCCTAAGTAAAGTATCTAAAAAATTTAGATATTTTAAAACAAACACCACATGTACTCATTATTAAATTGGAACTAACTGATGAGCACACATGCACAGAGGAAAGTAAAACTCAGCAGAAATCAAGCAGAGGGAAGGATAAGGAGAGGGTGGGTAAAACCTACCTAATGGGTACAATGAATACTATCTAGGTGATGGTCATGCTTATAACCCTAACTCAAGCATAACAAAATCAATACCTGTAACCAAAATCATTTGCACCACCATACTATCTTGACATTAAGAAAAATTTCTAACATTTGATCTGATAAACATAAAATTATTATATAAGCATAATCAAAATATATTCAAATAAAGCCTTCAAAATCAAAAATCCTTTCAATATGAACAATATTAAAGGCATTAAGTATATTGAAATATGTCTATACTGTTTTATATTTTAGTGACATTCAAAAATATTAGGTCTAAAAAAATTTAAATGGTAAAGATTATAGATTATTTCACTTGTAAAAGAAGGCATATCCCAAACATAAAAATTGAGAGTAAAAAACAGAAAATATCAGAGGTATAAATAAAGGCTTAACAAACACCAATACATGATTCTATCAGCTGCCAGAATACCAAATATCAACTAGCTTGCATCAGGCACTCTCAGGAATCCCTACAGAAATCAAGGTGCATCAGGAATCTGCAAAACTCAAGTTATATTGTAGTTATGACATGGGCCATTAAACAACTTTGTAGCATGAAAAAAAACTTTATTTGTATTGTAATTATGTGCAAAATCATAAATAATTATTATAGATCCCATAAGCTGATATTATTTAGACATTTATTTTCTCTTATTTGTGCTCTTTCTCTCATCATGAAGGTTTTACCTATGTTTGCTTCAGTCAAAAAATACTTCTGAGTATAGACAGTATCCCTGAAATTTTCTTTGTCTGACGACTTTAGATGAAAATGAAGATTTAGTAAATAAAGAAATCTATTTCTACACTAAGGAAAGATTTATGACAAGAACAGACAACTCTCCTCAACTCTAAATACAATTGTTAAAAAGATGAGAAAAGGAGAGGAGAGTTAAGGATGCGCTGAAGTAGTGATACGAAAGAATTTACTATTAACTTGGATGGAACTGGAGAACATTTTTCTAAGTATAGTTACATAATATATAACTTCTTTTAAATATTTGTTTCTGCTGGGGTTATGACATAATTATCAGTTTTTAGTTAAATGTGCCAGGTAAATTGCAAAGACATCTAGATCAACTAGTTTAAGCCAATTTAGTTATCTTTTTTTTAAATTTTCAGATTAATATAAGGGCACAGATGATTAGCTTACATTGTTTGCATTTATAAGGTAAACCCTGAGTTGTAATTGGGTTATCTTAACATCTAGATCTGTGCTGTTCAGTCCTACTGTGGACCACAGTCTGCCTGCTGAGGTTCCAGCTCTCTCCTAATGGCCCCGCCTCTCTGTCCTAGTCAGGGCACCTCCCTCTTTGTCCCTCAGCTCCAGAGTAAGTGGCATCGTTCTGTTCCTGCATTTCTCTGATGTGTCTCCCCCTCTCTTGTTTGTCTTCATAGCTCTTTCAAAATCTGTTTAACTAATTTCCTGAGTTAAATCCCAGTCCTTAGCCTCTATTCCTTTTTTCCATTTCTTATAAATACTAGATGGTTTCTGCTTTACTCTCTGAGCCCTGATTACTGCATAGACAAATCCAAACAGGTCATGAAATTTTGTTTTTAATAAGCCATGTGACTTCCAATAACACATTATTACACAATGTTCTCAAGGCAAAATCACTTAATGGAGGAAAAATGGGCAGCTTAAAATAAAGGCAATCTTACTGCATTTCCCTTTGTATGTTTTTGGAATAAAAAATGACTTTGAATTATTCTATTCAACAACAACAACAAAATAACTGTGGCTTTATTTGGGGTTTTAAACAGAAGTTATAATAAGTAATGTTTCCCAGAAGTCATTTATGAATCCCTTAGGGGGGCTTTCAGCTGTAGTCTATTTTGGTGTTCTCCTGTATGAAGAAAAAAGAGAGGTTAAATATATGAAAAATAAAATTTGCTTATATTTTTTCTATCAAGAGAGTTCTGAAATTGGTATGTCGCCTTCAGAAACTTCAATGGCAAAACATTTGAGTGCTTGCATCATAATTTATTTGAGAAGTCAGTCAAAGAAGAAAATTGGTGATAATTACATCCCCTAACAAAGGGAAAAAATCCTCTGAGACATGTAGAACAATAATAAAAATCTTATTTTATTAGACAGAAAGGTTTGTGAGGCGTTTTCTAATTATATCAAGGTTTATTTTAAAATCTATATAAAAACAAATTTCAAATAAGGCTGAAAAATTCTTTTTATTGGCAATCCATCCCCCCATTTTTTAAAATAGTATTTGGTTTACCAAAATCTTACATTTTTATATTTTCAGATTCCAAATATCATACAAGTGTAAATCTAGAAATTCTAGAGCCTTGAAGTGTTCTCTATACCCACATGATCAAAAAGGAAGATAAATGATCTTTTTGGATATATTTTTAATTTTTGAATCTGTCACTAAGTGTATTGTTTATTATGACTTGACACACTCTTTCTCTTTCCACTGCTCTCTCTCTGTCCCTATCTGTCTGTTTATGGATATATAATGTTAATACACACTCATATATATGTGTATGCTTGTGCACATACCACTTATCCACATATACTGTGTTTATATATTCTCATATGTCAATGCTTTTAACATCCATATTCCCACTAATTAGTTCCTGTTGCATTTGTTAAATAGCACCTTATAGAAGTTAAGAGTTCAGTGAATCTTATGAATTGATTCCCACACCTTCTGATCATGTTTTTGTTGTTGCTGTTATTAACTTGCTCCAACCCCCTAGTTCCAGTTCTATCAATTATTTTTCATCTTATGGCCAAACTTCATAATGGCTATAAGAATGAAAGTTCATGATATTAAATTTGTAGGATAAAGTGTAAAAGCCAGTTACAATTTCAGAGAATCTCACATCATGTCTTGTATTTCTCTTGAGCAAATCATAAATATTACTTCATCCTTAAAAGGAAACTATAGCACAGAGTACTCAGTGAATATCAGTGTATTTTTTAGCTTGATCCTATACAAGCTAAAATAGAGGGTAGGAAAAGATGATGTAAAATATTTATAAAAGTAACTGACACATAGTATGTGTTCAGGAAATTAAGTGATTACTATTATTATTCAATAAATATGTATTTGAAGCCTGTTGTGTGTAAGATACAAAGTATGACAATTAAGTTCATGACTTTGCCACTGTGAACTTACATTGGCAGCACTGTGCAAACAATTCAGTGAGGTTTCATAACCTTGGTATACCAGTGTCTCACAGTTGTGTTCATGCTGATGTCTGGCAGTGTCATACTGAGCCATGTTCATTATTGTACTTGCATGTTTTTGTACACTGGTGCAAAAATGTGAGAGATTGAATTAGAGCAACCAACAAACATTTGTAATTTTTTGTTAAACTTGGCAAGACTGGAAGTGAATTTGAGAACCATGGTAGTCCAAGTTTGTGAGAATAATTCCAAGAAGAAAATGGCAGTGCACCAAAGTTTGAATGCTTTTTCTGAGAGGAAAGACAGGGCCACTATGAAGAGGGGTCAGGGTGGCCAAGAACAAGCTGAATTGAAGAAAACATTGTAAAAATTTGTCAAATTCTACATCAAAATAGTCAGCCAACTGTGAGAAACATAGCAGACCAAATAAAAATAATAGAGAGAGAGGAAAATCGTAACTGAAAATCTTGGCCGAAAACCTCATGGATTTTGCATAATGACAATGCAGCAGCTCACATGGCATTGTCTGTTAGGGAGTCTTTAGTCAAACAACAAAAAACTGTGTTGGACTACCCTCTTCTAATTGTGTCTTGTCCCCAAGAGATGTTCCATACCTTGCCATCTGATCTTTGATAAACCAAACAAAAGCATATACTGGGGAAAAGAATCCCTGCCGAACAAACAGTGCTGGAAGAACTGGATAACCACCTGTAAAAGACTGAAACTCAACCCATACCTTTCACTGCATACAAAAATTGACTCAATTTGGAAAAGAGACTTAAATCTACAGCAGTTTTGCTCTTTTTGATTTCAGTTACCTATAGTTGACTGTGATATAAAAATATTAAATTGAAAATTATAGAAATAATTCATTTCTTTAAGTTGTATGCCATTCACACAGTAGAGTTGATTTCTTGGAACACTCGCTTTTGAAGCCATCTGCCATGCAGTAAAGAAATATAAACTATCTTCTCAGAGAGACCACACAAGAGAGAGGAAGGTTCTGACCTTTGAGCTATCATAATGAAGAGGACAGACATTTAAGGAAAGTCATTTTGGGTGTCCCAGTCCTGACTACTTTTGACTGCAACCACACAGGAAACCTTTCAACTGAGCTCTGGCCAAATTACAGACTCATGAAGAATAAGAAAATGGTTGCTTTTTAAGTCACTAACTTCCTTGCATAAGTTATACAGTCACAAACAACTACAACAAAGCAGCAAATAGCATGAAAAGATAATTTCCAAATAGGCAGAAATTAGGGCAATGCATAGCTTGTTATAAGTCTTTGAAGAAACCTGGTGGTGGTGGTGGTGGTGCATGACTGTAATTCTAGCACTTTTGGGAGCCAAGATGGCAAGATCGATTGTGATCAATCATGAGTTCAAAATCAGCCTGAAAAACATAGAAAGAAACTGTCTCTAAAACAATAGAAAAATTAGCTGAGTATGGCAGCACAAATCTATTTTTCTGGATTTTTGAGAAGCTGAGGCAGAAGGATTCCTTGAGTCCAAGAGTTGGCGGTTGCAGGGTGCATTGAGCTAGCTATAAATGCTACTGAATTCTAGCCAATGTGAGCGAGCAAGACCTGGGTGAGAGAGAAACACCAGTCTCCAAGAAAAAAAAAGTCTTAGTGTCTAATGAGATTCTATAATTCTATTCAACAATCATGAGAGGACAAAAGTAAATCTATCCTTTTTCCAAACAAGAGGCTTGTATAACAGTCTTTAAAACGAGGTCAAACAGAAGTAAACAAAACATGAAAATTAAGAACTGCCTCTTTAAGCAGTGAATGGAAATGTTGCACTTAGGCGTTTATGAAGGGCATGATTGGGGAAAAATTTATGACTACATTTTAAAATGCCTTGTGGGCTTTTTAAAGAGGTGATTTGAGTAAAATGTTTTATCTACTTTTTTTCCCCAAAAGCTTCATTTAAATGATAATAAAGAAATAAACATAAACCCATAAAAAAAGACATAGTGTCTGTAAAAGGGATTTTATCCATTTCTAGAAGATGAAAATTGGGAAGGTGAGTGAAGGATACTCTGGGACAAGGTAGAGCTGCTATGCCTGACACAACTCGGAAACCCTACCGACCTAGAGCCATAGGTGCCACACAGGGTGCAGAGATCAAATGTGGATGGTGACATTTGTTTCATGAACTGTTTGACTTTCTCATTACTCTCAAGGGCAGAATGACTTGACTCATCATAGAATATAATTCAGAGGATTCTTCAGTAAACTAAATTAATTAAATTTCTTGGGGGAGAGAGCAGCTAAAGCACATGTCAGCATCTTGTCCATCTGGATTTTAGGATCCCATAGTGTTCAGGGCATGGCATGAACTATCATTTTGTACCCTGCAGAGATCTGGACAGGAAGGCATGTGGAAGCCGAATACCTCTCACACTGCTTCCCACGCCCTGTGCCAGGGCTGCAGCTACCTAGAGAAATGGTTGGCTTCTTAAAATTTGCCCAGTGGCAACTCATGGCCTAGTAGCATCCCTGTTCTATAAAAATGTTGATTTTTATGCACTGTCCTATGTGAATCCTACCCATTGAGTAGAGATTACAATCACACATTCTATTTTTTGTTCTTACGTATGAAATTACATACAGAAGTTATTGGCCATTTTAGGAAACATATGATGTAAAAAGATACAAATATTTATAAAAAAGAAATTCAAATACAATCTGCAATCAGAATATTGAGAAAGATTTGAAAATACTTATATTGCATCTATAAGATAAGAAAATGTCACAACTAAGGCATAGTATAAGAGAAAGAAAGAGCTCTGTAAATTTGATTGTGTAGTGGGGGAAATCCAGGAAAATTCTGTGATTATTTGGTTGTAGGATAACAGATAAAATTTTCTATAATTTTATATTTTACAATTCTTCTATGACAATCATGTATTCATTTTATAATCATGATGTTTCCATGACCATCATATTTACTGGCATAAGAAGTGTTGCACAAACTGAGGATTTGTTAGTGCCTATAAATGACCTCTGTGTATATCTGGTTGTGGTTATCAGCAGTTAGGGATTTGATAAACGAAGCTCTTTATGTGCTTCCAGACATTCAAGTAGAAAAGTGAAGTAGACATTTATATATATTGCATTGCATTTTTTAACACAGTTCTGTGTTTTTGATAAAAACTTAAAAATTATCTATTTATAGATGGAAAGGGAAGTCTTGGGATTGGATAACATTATAATATGAAATGAAAAGATATCTCTAGATGCTATGAGAAATTTCAGTAAATTTAGACACACTCCTCAGAGTTGCATGTAAAAACAAATATAATCTTCAGAATAAAAATGACTTTTTGTGATTTATTAGTTTTATTAATACATAATAATAATAAGACATATAACATGTGATATTTCAATACATGTCCACATGTGGAATGGTCAAACCAGGGTAATTAGAATTTTTATCACCTCAAACATTTGTCATTTCCTTGGGTTGAGAACATTCTACATCTCTGGCTACTTTGAAACATATGTTAAATCATTGATAAATATACTGACTCTGCTGTGCTATCAAACACAAGAACTTAAGTCTTTTGAACTAGTTGTACTTTAATAATGATAATCAAACTTGCTCCATTGTCCCTGCCCCTCCTCCTTCCCAGCCTCTGGTAACCACCATTCTGCCTTCCACCTCTATGGTAGCAACGTTTCTAGCTCCCACGTAGCAATGAGAATATGCAATATTCGTCTGGATTAGAAGCATGTTTTTCTTATGAAACACCAAATAGAGTGCTTAGAATTAAAAAAGAAAAATACAAGTTCAACTATTTATAATTACATATTAGCTTTGAATTTGTTGTGTTGACACTTATGAAGATATAATATGGGTATAAAAATTATAATTTTGCAAGGATGATTGTATTGATATAATAAAATTAGCTTTCATATGCATGCTTAACATCAAAGTAGTTTCTTAAAAATAAAATGTTATTTTACTTGTTGCCAGCTAATACCGTTTTGTATTGATAATAACCACTTCTTCAAAGAACTTAGTGTGCTGTTCAGAATGGATTCCACAACAACAAGAAGTTACATAGTTGGGTAAATTGACTAAGCACTACTTGGATTCCAGAATATCAATGAATGGAGAAACTTCAGGTGTCTTGGTCAGAATTGATATACACTGAAGTTTTTGTTTTGAGGAGAAAATAGGTCAGAATATGCAAATACAAAAGCACTGTGAGCGATACAAAGGCAGAATGAATGCAAATAGACTGGCCTGCCCCTAACACCATACTCCACATTTTTCTCAACTGTTTAAACTCTTCTCACAAATAATCAATTATCAAATTACTTTTCAAATGTCTTAAAGACAGTGCTCAAAAATAAATTGTTCACAATTGGAAAACACTTTATTCCCTTTTTTGTTATTTGTGATTTGATTCTGCCACAAATATTTAGAAATATAAAGGACAGAAACATAAAAACAAAGATTCACACACATTTGTGTCTTTATTGTGGATAATCTATGAGAGCTAGAGATTGGGCTTGTTCTATGTTGCAAATTCAACTGGAGAATTTTAAATGTCCCCTGAAAAAAAAATGTCAGTAGGACCTTAAGCAAGATTGTGCACTCCAGAAAGTAGCACATTATTCCCAAAACATCGACTCTAGAGTTAGTAAGCTCTTCTGCTTCGCTTTTCTGTATATTGTACAAGCTTCCATTATTACTAATAACTCTATAGTACCTGGTATTCTTATTTACATAAGTGCTACAGGAGTCTAAGATTTGTAAGATAAAATTTGGTCTTATTTCTAAAATCTAGCAAATCAAATAATAATTTGAAGCTGTGGAAAAAAGGTTTGCTATATGAAAAATAAATCTACATGAATGGGAGATTGACACTGATTCTTGTGAAGATAAATATTCCCTTGAAATGTGTGAAACAGCAGAGATGTTCCAAGTTACCTCCTCCCAACTCTTTTACCTGGGATGAGAGTGAGGAAGTGGAATGTAGGTCAATACAATACTAAAGAACATTAAAGTTGAAAGAGATTTTTCTAGACAAATTATCGTATTATCTAATTAAGAGAGGAGCAGACATTTTAAGTGACCTTCCCAGTCATAATTGTTTGGTAGTAGGTACAGAATTAGAATTCCAGTTTTCAGACTCTAAACTCCTTTTATTTTTACATCAATAATTTCCAGGCTTTTTTTTTTTTTTAACAAAGTAGCTGTTATTGTTTTCTCCCAAGTCCTGAGTTTTAAGATGTCATTTCTATCTGGGTATGATTTTAACTGACAAAATCCTCTTGCCTTTTGGTTAATAATAACACAGTAAAAAGAGAATTGATCAGCAGAGAAAATTAGGTGCTAAAAATAGTTAATTGCTAATTTCAAAAGAAAATACATTTCTGTTTAAGAAAGTGCTAAGTAAGTGCTGCTTAGTTTCATAAAAACGTTGAAAATATCTTAGACTTTTGTGAACAATTTCATAAAGCTTAGATGTTCAAGAATTCTAGGGATGGAAGTCTTTTACTATATTCTAATACTTTGAAAATGTTTTCTGTCACTGTGGTTCCACCATTGTCAATATGCTGGTAAGAAAATTTCTCATGCCATGACCTTATGTGTCCTAAAGTGTCTTTATATGCTATTTGGTTTTTGAATAATCTGAAGTTTTAAAATAATGCTATTCAGTGAAGAATATCAGCAAAGGATGTTCAGTAAGGGTACCCTGCAAATATTCGAAGAAATTATTATAGTAGAAAATGTAATAATTTCCCCATTCCAAAGCATGTGCATCTGGTGCTAAAACAAACAAACAAACAAACAAACAAAAAAACTCAACTCATTGTCCTGTCAGTCTATTTTTTTCTGATAAATAAACGCAAGATGTTGAAAACCTGAGAAGAGAAATCCCATTATACATTAAGTAAGAGGCTGTGTTGTAAGTTTGGTCTAGTAGGTGTGGTGAATATAGAGAGTGTTGTAGGACATATGGAAAACATTTACCTTCCATTCTGGTTCCTAGCTCTCTCTATATGCCCTACAAAGAATGCTATTCAAATCAAATAAGCAACAGCAAAGACCTATGTATTATGGAATAGTTTAAATTTAAAATCATGTCTCTTTACCTAAGAAATGCAAACAATATAACCTAATACTATGTACTTCTACATTAATCTGAAATAAAATAAAATAAAATCATGTCTCTACATGTAGAAGGAATTATATCATCCCTAGTATCAAATAGAATTAGTTAATTAGACACTGGACCTACCCAATATTTTCCAGTCCACAGAATCTGTCATCATCATTCCCCAACTCATCCATGATTCTCAGGTGCAGAAGGAGAATATACACTTCAGAAATTTTTTGTGATTCCTTGTGGTTTTGGTTTGCATTTCCCTAGTGATTAGTTATGTCGAGTACTTTTTCCATTGTCCCAACATACTTTCCTCTCCCACTTGTAAGTATTTTTCCTGAGAATCATCTCCAATAAACAACTGCACAGAAATATACATTTTAGAGGCCATTTCTTAAAAA
The DNA here is from genome assembly GCF_000181295.1 of Otolemur garnettii. Classification (NCBI taxonomy): domain Eukaryota; kingdom Metazoa; phylum Chordata; class Mammalia; order Primates; family Galagidae; genus Otolemur; species Otolemur garnettii. The sequence goes on from NW_003852709.1 coordinate 277,675, forward strand.
CCTAACCTATAATCCCCAGGTATGCCTTAATAGATACATGATTTTCATTAACTTAAATTTACCGTATTTAACTAAGAATTCTTTTACTCTAATGGAGATACACAGTTTTAAACATTTAACTGGAGTTTTCACAATGATGTCCTAAGAATTTATTCTTGAGTAAAATAGCTTTGCATAGCTATTTAGTATACAAATAAGAATTACACTGTTTACAAATAATAGAAGATGACTTGAAATATGCATATATTAAAGAAATTTAAAAGCATGAAGATAACTGAAATGAAATTGAAAGTAAAGAGCAATGGTTATAAAGAGTTAGAAATCTCCGTGCCTTTCTCTCCACTTTTTCTACTTCTCTCCATAAGACTGCCTCAATTTCTGCTCTATGAATCTTTCTTTAAGCAATATGGAAGATACAACTGCAGAGAGCTCCCATGCAGAAATTTAGTCTGTTCCATCCAGGTAAACATAAAAGAGGTAAAGTCTCCATCTTTTTATGGCTGAATAGCATTGTATACATATACCACAATTTGTTAATCATTTCATGGGTTGATGGGCATTTGGGCTACTTCCATAACTTGGCAATTAAAGTATCTCAAGAATGGAAAAAATATCCAGTGTACTCAATAGATAATGACTTACACATTCATATGAATGATAAAACACATCCAGTCCTGCAAGAAGGAGGGGAGAGGAAGGGAAGGGGAAGCGGGGAGAGGGAGTGGTGGGAGGTGAGAGGGAGAGGGAGTGGTGGGAGGAGGGAGGGAGAGGGAGTGGTGGGAGGAGAGAGAGCATTTGGTGAGATCTCGCCTAATGTGCACAATGCAAGGGTACATTTCAAAACAACTAAGAGTAAATTATAAATGGCTTACCCCAAAAAATAAACAAGTGAGGGGATGGTTACGTTAGTCAGTTTGATTTAAGCATTCCACATTGTATATCAAATCATCACAATGTACCCTGTAAATGTACACAGTTATGATTTAATAAAATGTGAAATTGAAAAAATAACATTTTCAGCCATGTTAAAAAATATGTACAGTCTGTTTACAGAGTGAGAGGATGACCTTTCTTTTTAGATTCCCTTCACAAAGGTGACTGGAAGGGACCCACATGGACATGTGTGAGGTAGATTCTCTCTTCTGGAGAACAATCAGCTATGGTTAGGTTTAGCAGGCACCTGTGGTGAGGGAGGAGAGAAAGGAGGGGAGAATTTCCCTTAGCCAGTCGAATTAATTAAGAAGAATCCGTACTAACAGAAAGAAGATTAAGATAGTAAGACTGTCTAGCTAATGACTAAGCATTGATCTTATTTAAGACTGTAATAAAGTCAAAATCACATGAATGAATTTCCTGATGTGGCTTCATTTAGAAAAGAGTTTGCTCACAAAATAGCCTGCATACAATATGTATTTTTTTAAATTTCTATTCATGACAGGTTCTTCAACATTTACAAGTTTGTACGTTATAATTCATTTTGTTTCTCCTGTTAATGCTGATCCTTTTGTCCTAATATGCTCAGATAAAGAAAAAGAGCCCTGCTGAATTTCTTACTAACTTCACCTTTCCTCCACTATAAGCTCTTATTACTACCATATCTTAAAAGTCGTATTTCACTCCACTACTCTAGGAGAAAGATCTTAGTAATTGCCTTTTAGGAGGCTGTGAAACAATGAGATAAAGTGTAATTACTGGTTACCCTGAAGCCAGAGGAGATGGGCTTTTATGTCATTCTTAGCTGTCACTAATGGATAAAATGGCATCAGAGTGGTGACAAGTGGGCAAACATGTTACAATCATGACTGCTTTTGGACAACTGCGCCCCGTGACTGCCCCATACTGCTCCTTTTTGTGCCCTCTGCCACTCCTGCCTGTCGTGGTCCTGCAGTTTCCCTTCAGTGGATGTCTTTCCGGCACTAACGATCTGAAACCTGTGCAGATCACTCTGCATTTGGTTCTTCTCTTTCAATGTCATCTCCATCACAGTCAGCATAAAACCAGTAAAAAGAAAATAATCTATCAGTCAAAAGGCAAAGGCTTATTATGCACATTGTAGGCATTTAGTCAGTTATTAAATATATGATAAGCACACTCACTAAACAAAAGGGATGCTAACTTTAATATTGACATAACTCCAAATGTGATCCTAAAAATCCATATGTTTATGAATATATGTGAATGTGTGCATATTAATATATGTTTGATTAGATGAGTTCTCTATTAGAATAAATATAGGCTTTACTATGCTATATATAAATTATCTTTGAGTACATCATGTATTCAGATATAAATCTAGTAAAGCCATGTTCAAAAACAAATTCCCTTTCTCATTCTCATCAACCAAAGTAAAATCAGTTCTTATGATCTCAAACTTGAAATTGGCTCAAACTTGAAATAAAAGAGGAGGTACAGATATGAATAATGTTGAACCCCAAGTCTCCTTAGGCTAGGGAAACAAATTAATAATTTTTGCAGATTTGCCTTTCTTTTGTATGGCATCAGCGAGTGAACATACTCCTCATGTATACTTACTGTAATAGACTAAATGTATGATCAGTTTCATGGTAGAAAGGGGTGTTTACAAGGAAGTCAATCAGTTGTATATGGCCATAAACAGCAAATGTTTTTTTAATGATTATAAAGAAAAATAATCTGTTGTTCTACTTGTCATGAATATGCATCTTCTTTTAACGGGTACTCTGGTAGGAATTTTCTTATTGATAAACTGTATTTAATAATGTTAACTTATTTAACAACTAAATCTAGTAACCATAATGAATAATGGCTACTCAACTCATGTGACCTTCTTCCACTCTTCTATTTCCCTCTAAATAAACAAAACATACAAAAACTAAACTTCATTGTTTTTGAAAATAGCAAATATGATTTTTATAAAAAAATTAAGCAGAACTAAACAAAAAATGATTTAAAGCCTAATAATAAATTTATAATATATATCATTTCCATATTTTAAGCAATGACTAATGACAGAAAGGAAAGTGCTTTTAGAAAATACCATGCTGGCTGGGTGCCCATTGTTCAGTGAGTAGGGCGCCAGCCACATACACCTAAGTTGGAGAGTTCAAGCACAACCCAGGTCTGCTAAATAACAATGACAGCTGCAACCAAAAAATAGCGGGGCATCATGGAGGGTGCCTGTAGTCCCAGCTACTCAGGAGGCTGAGACAAGACAATTGCTTAAACCCGAGAGTTTGAGGTTGCTGTGAGCTGTGACACCAGGGTACTTCACAAAGGGCAACATGGTGAGATTATGTTACAAAAAAAAAAAAAATGCCATGCTACTTGAATACTAGAAACTTAAAATAACTTTAATTTAACAACTGAAAAAAATTGATGGTATTAAATGAATTGCTGAACTAAAGATTATTCTAATTTAATCTCAAAGAACAGATTCTACAAACAGCACTCTAAGGTATAGAAAATGCATAATAGTAATTTAAAAAATAAGCTGGAGATATTGTTCTAAATTATATATTCTAAAATTAAAAACAACTAATGATTTGAAATGAAAAATAATTTACATAGTACTCTTCAGTTTCTCCCCATAAGTTCTAAACATTTCTCAACTTTGCCAGATTTTATTATTTTTATATTTTAAACATTTTGTCCTATAATCCTAATTTCAAAAGTTTAGTTTTGATTTTATAATAAAAGAATGAATACTGTTAACCCTTCATTTTATCAGAACCTTTTGCTTATATGTTACTTTCACCTAAATTTATCTCTAAATTGTCTTGATTTTAGAATTCATTCTCTTTATTAAGGATGAGGTAGTGATTTCTTATTTTATGTTTAAAAATATTAGTCAACAGGGCAGCGCCTGTGGCTCAAAAGAGTAGAGAGCCGGCCCCATATACCAGAGGTGGCAGGTTCAAACCCAACCCAGGCCAAAAACTGCAAAAAAAAAAAAAAAAAAAAAATTAGTCAACAGATATCTAAATGAAGTTTTAGTTGGATGAATACCATTTAGCTATACTTTCTTTATTTTCAGACTTTAAAGAAAGTGATATAGTCTTTTGGCAGCACCTGTAGCTATGTGGGTAGGGCGTTGGCCACATACACCCAGGCTGGCAGATTCAAACCCAGCCTAGGCCAGCTAAGAAATCAACAATGACAACTACAACAACAACAACAACGACAACAAAAATAGCCAGGCGTTGTGGTGGGTGCCTGTAGTCCCAGTACTTGGGAGGCTGAGGCAAGATAATTGCTTAAGCCAAAGAGTTTGAGGTTTCTATGAGCTGTGATGCCATGGCACTCTACCCAGGGCAACAGCTTGAGACTCTGTCTCAAAAAAAAGAAAAAAAAAAAGAAAATAATAGGTTTTTTTTTTTTTTTTGGCCGGGGCTGGGTTTGAACCCACCACCTCCATATATGGGGCAGTCGCTCTACTCCTTTGAGCCACAGGCATCATCCGTGATAGTCTTTTGAAATTAAATAGTACTATGGTGAAGACTGAGGGCTGTTCAATGTTTTCTTATCTTTTAGGCATTCTGCCCAGTTCTGTAAGCAATTGTTCATATTTGAGAGGAATGCTATATCTGATAATGTAGAGGCTTACATGAATGGAGACTATTTCTCATTTATATGCAATATTTGTATGATGGGTTGAGTGTGTCTCTGTTAAATGCTCTTTTAAAATTCCAGAATTTAGGCTAAACTAGCAAACTCTATGTGGAGCATAACTGGTTAACACAGCAACATGTTGGTTCTCAAATTCTCTCAGGGTGGTACACATGGTTCTGTCGAGATTTTACATGACTATCCAGGATGGCTTGTGAATTATTTTATAAGGAGGGATGGAATGTTATATATTAATAATTTATCCCAACACGTTAGAGAACACACCATAAGATCAGAATGTACTAGGAGGAGAATGGTACATACCGACTTGTGGGTCATGGTAAAAAGTTTCAATGTTCTTCTAAATTGTGATGAGAATCTGGAAGGTTTTGAGGGTAGGATTAAAAAGATCACATGTACACAGTGTTGAAACACTCTAGAATGGGCAAGAATGTAAAAAGGAAAATTCCTTAGGCAATGATGGTGATACTCCAGGGGGAGACGATGAGGATTAGTCTAGGTTGCCAGAAGTGCAGATGGGGAGACATTCAGATGATTTTCTAGAGCATAAATCAAAGGTTTAAGAGGAAAAAAAAAAAAAAAAAAAAAAAAAACCTTAAGTTACCGGGTGGTTCAAACAGTTAACTGGGGTATCCAGGATTTCTATAGAAATTACATGAAAAGTAATTTTAAACAGAGAGATCAGAGGACAGAGTCTCAGTTTCTCCAATACTTAAAAGTCAGCAAAAGAGGGAGCTTGCCAAGTAGATTATACGGCTATTGCGAGGCTGGAAGTAAATAAGGACTCAGTTTCCTAGATTTAAAGTGAAAAATGTGTACCTAGGAAGAAGAAAGGATTGCTTCATTTCTTGCTTTGTTCCAGTCAGCATTTCTTTGAAGTTTGCAGGAAACAGTGAGGCTAGTTTAAGCAGTGAGATTAACACTAGAATAGGTGTGATAAGACAAAGAAAAGGAAAGAAAAATAAGTATAGCAGTAAAAGCTAAATTGGAAGTGAACAAGGCAGGCAATGGAGGCTAGACTTTGCCAAAAACAAATTAAGAAATAAGTAACTGATGTTATGACCACTTGGCCCACCTCCTGGTCATCTTAAGTTTAATGAACAAGTTCAATATAGACTGATAGTTTCTGACTTTAACTACTTGCATTTCTGTCTGCCTAAAGTTTTACCTGGTCACAGGAACATGCTCTGTGTTTTGGCAGGCCAGAGGGCCAGAGCTTTAAGATCCCAAGAAGTATCTTCAACCAATGAGTAATAAAAGCTGGAGGGAAAGTGTCAATCTAGTAGCTTTTGTAACAACCTAAATGGAAGTGGAGAATATTCTTCCAAGTGAAATATCCCAAGAATAGAAAAATAAATACCACATACACTTGATGCTAAATTGTAACTAGTCAGTTAAAATTTATGTCACATATGAAAGTAAAATTCAATGAAATTTAGCAGGGAGAAGGAAGAGAAGGAGGGTAAGCACACACCTAACACCTACCTAGAAAAATATTGCAGTAGCAGAATCCATCTGATGTAACTATTTTAGAACTCTGGTGTCCATTGAAAGCTTGCAACTTCTAGGCAAAAGTATTGCACGGTTAAGTATAGATTATTTCATGCACACAAATTTTAGCTCTTATACCAATTGGCTACCCATCTCTCATCTCCGTGGCAGAGGATACACAGGTATTTACTTTGTTAGGGCATAAAAAAACTACTGATTTCTCAAATTTACTCTTGAAAAGCTAGTATAAGAAAACAGTAACATCAGGAATTATAAAATACATAATAATAAAATTTACAAAGAAGGGATAAGTTTTGAACAGTGAAAACATCAAAAAAAATTAAAGGAAAATAAATAAATGAAAGGACAACCTTTGCTCATGGATTGGAATACTTAACAGTGGCAAAATGTCAATACTACTGAAAGTTATATATGTCTTTTTGTAGAAATAGAAAACACCATACTAAAATTTATATTGATTCTCAAGGGATTCTGAAAGTAAAAAGAATACTAAATAAGAATCAAGAAGGAGGACTTATACTTTCAGATTTTGAAATTTACTAATGATCTTCAGTACTCATAAAGTGTGATATTGGCATAAAGAGATATGTAGTTCAATGAGACAGAATGGAAAGCCTACAAATAAACCCTTGCATATATTATCAAATAATTTTTAACAAGGATGACAAAAAGCATTAATGGGGAAAGGATAGTCCTTTCAAAAAATGATGCTGGTAAATTGCATATTCAAATGCAAAACAGTGAAAGTGGACCTTCAATCACCACATAAACAAAAATTAACTCAAAATGCCCAAAGCCTACTTGTGAAAGTAGAAACTCTAAGTAGGTAATATAGGTCAAAAATTTCATGACATTGGATTTGATAAAGACTTCTTGAATGCAACATCAAAGAAAGAGGCAGCAAAAGAAAAAATAGTCAAATTGGACTTCATGAGAATTTAAATCTTTTGTTCATCAGAGGAAACTGTCAACAGAATGAAAAGGAAACACACAGAATAGAAAAAAAAATTGTAAATCATATATCTGATAAGGGATTAATATCAAAATATATAGAGAATACCTAAAACTTAATACTAACAAAAAACACATAACTCAATTAAAAAATGGACAAACTACTTGAATACAAACATTTATTCAAAAAAGATATATGAATGGCTAATAAACACCTGAAAAGATGCTCAAAATCACTAATCATTAGGGAAATGCAAATGAAAACCATAAGATACTACTTCACACCTGTTAGGATGGCTACCTAAAAAAAAAAAAGTAATAATAATAACAAGTGTTGATGAGGATGTGAAGAAAGTGTAGAGTCTGTGTATCACTGGTGATGGTTGGGAAATTAAATGATATGGCTGCTATGAGGGAAAAAAATATGGTGGTTCTTGGAAGAAATTAAAAATAGATTTACCATATAATCCAGCAATTCTATTTAAGGTTATATACATCCAAACTTAAAAACATAACCTCTAAGAAATACTTGTGCACCTATGTTTATAGTAGTATTATTCACAATAGTCAAAGGGGGAAACAGATGAATTGACAAATAAAATATGCATACACAGAGAGGAATATGGTTTTATCATGATTTTTAAATAACATAATAATTGTACATGTATGTGGGGTACACTGTGATATTTCAATACACTTAGATTACATATCATGATCAAATAAGTGTAATTAGAATGTCCATCACCTCAAATATTTATTAATTTTTAGTGTTGGGACTATTCCAAATTCTCTCTTCTAGCTATCTTAAGATACACAATAAATTATTGTTAATGATAATCACTCTACAATGGTGTGGAATGTTAGATTTGTTCCTCCTATCTAACTGTAGTTTTTTTTTAAATGTCTATCTTCTCTCTTCCCGTATTCTACTAACTTCTATGAGAACAGCTCTCTTAACTTCTACATATGACTTTTATTTTTCTGTGCCTGGTTTATTTCACTTCCATAATGTCCTCTAGAATGATCCCTGTGTCATGACTGACATGATTTCACTATTTTTTAGAGTGGAATATTCCCACAATGGAATATTCTTAAACTTTAGGGGGGAAATTCTAACACTTTTAACAACATGGATGAACCTTGAGGTTGTGATGCAAGATGTAAGAAGCCAGTGACCGGCCGTGTGATGTCGTATATGAGGTACCTAGAGTGGTCAAAACAATAAATAAGAATGTAGAATTATGGTTTTTGGAAGCTGGCTACCACAGGGAATGAGGAGTTTATCGTTTAATGGAGCCAGAGTTTCAGTTCTACAAGAAAGAGTTCTGGAGATGGGTGGTGGTGATGATTGCACAACAATATAAATACACGGAATGCTGCTGAACTGTACACTTAAAGCTGGTTGAGACAGTAAACTATATGTTACGTGTATTTTTATCACTATAAAAAATTTAAGGGCAGCGCCTATGGCTCAAAGGAGTAAGGTGTTGGTCCCATATGCTGGAGGTGGCGGGTTCAAACCCGGTTCCAGCCAAAAAAAAAAGAAAAAAAAAATTAAAAGATTACAAATAATTTTGAATGTCAGTCTTTTAAGTTATTTAAATTTGGGCATAAATGCACAATATTTTCCTAAGATTTGCAGGTAACTTTTTTAAGAAAGTAACTTAATTTTTCCAATGGTAAATTTAGGGAAAAAAGTGGAGGTGCATATCTGTTTTCGTGACTATTTGTTAAACTGATAGTAGGTTAAAATTCTATAAGTTTGTTTTATCTGTTTTTATTCATCTTTGAATAAAAGATGAATCTTTTCTCTTTCATGTTTATCTCTTTTTATTTGATACAGCTTGAGCTTCTGAAATTTGAAAATTTGAAAGTCTTAATAATCTGAAACTTTTGCCTTGACTTGATACTCAAAGGAAATGTTTATTGAAGCACTTAAGATTTCTCGATCTGAAAAGCTCAGTTGGGGTAAGTATAATGCAATTACTCTAAAATCTGTAAAAAAGTGGAAAATCAAAATAATTTTGACTCCAAGCACTTGGGGAAGGGATATTTAACTAACAGTATCTCTTCGAATTGCATCAAAAGTCTCCATTCATGCTGTAGAAATTTTTTTAAACCAAGTACTTTTATTCTCTGTTAGATAAAACCAGGTCCTGGGTGTTATGTGTTATACTCATCATTGACATTTAAAGGAATTTACAATCTGTCTAAATCAGTCTGCATGATTATTTCTTCAATGTGTAAGTATACTGTAGAACAGTCACTAGATATTATTTCATGTGGATGAGAATTATATTAATAGTTTATGTTTTAATTGAGAAATTCACCTAATCACTAAATTAGCTTCACAAAACACATACATCTTCATTCAATCTTTGCATTTTCCATCCTTTTATTATTTTCTCATTCTTAACTGTATCACCAGTGCTGTGTTTCACAATCTGATCAATTAGGTCTCTTTCACATCCAACTTTCATCGGCTGACTGTTTCTCCTCACTATATAAGCAGACTCCCATCTTTCTCATCTTAAATAGGAATCAGACAAAACAAATCACCAATATCACTTGCTCCTCAAGCTATTGTTCTAGCTGTCTTTTCACACACAATATTTTGGAATAATTTTAGTACCCCTGTCATTAAGATTTTTACACATTCCATTCTCTTATCGCACAGCAGACTAAATTATATGCATAGCAGTTCATAAAACCTGAGGCTTTTTATAACATGAGCAAAAAAAATATTAAAAAATCTCAGAGATACTTGTCAGCACTACTCAGTAGCGCTCAAAATGGTTGACTGCTGCCTTTTTCTTGAAACCCTCCTGGCCATTTTCTGTATCATGCACCCATCATATGCTTCTCTCCATTTCTGTTTCTTCTTGGGGTTTCTCTGTGGCACTTTCTCACTTCCCTGACCTATAATTGTTAAAGACACTCAGAGGGAAATCTTCAGTCCTCTTTTTTCTTGATCATTTATTTCTTTTGGGGATCTCACTTACCCACGTGCTTTAATTCATATGTTTAGGTTACCAGAAAGTGAAACTAAAAACGCTGGATTCCGGCGGTGTGAATTCACACACCAATCAATGCTCTCTTTCAATCTATTGCTGATAACCATCACTTTTGATCCCTAAATCTTTCTAAGATTCATGTACTTTTCTCCAAGCACATCATTATTCTAGTCCAACTTATGATTATTTTTCAACTTAGTCTTTCATCTCCAGACTCAAACCTCCATTTGCTATTAAAAAGATTGATAATTTATTTTTAATGTTTTAATTTAATTTAATGCTTACATTTTGGTGATTTCTTTTATTTAAAACTCAGAAGTGGTATCCACTTGCTTTTGTAATAATTCATTTCACAATGAATTCAGCACTATCACCAAGGTCTTTCCTCCTGTCCCCATTCTCTCAGGCTCATGCTATCTAACTATCTACTGCTTCAGATCCACACTTGCACCTCACAGATGTTTTCCCAGAATTTTTCCTACTCTTTCCTGAACTAAGATCTTTGAATCTGTTCTTCTCAGACAGAACTCTCACTCTCACTGCTGTGAACCTTCTTTACCTAGCTAACACCAACTCACACTTTGGGTTGCTGTTTACATATTTGTCTGTAAGGGAAGCTTCCTCTGAGCTGACTCCTCCTATAACTAGAGCTTCTTGTGCTACATTCTCACATCAGCTTTTACTTCAAAATAATTGTCAAACTAAACCTATCCTTAATTCATTTTCTAGTTTAATGTTTGCTTCCTGCTTTGGACAACCAGTGACTACATTTAATTAGTGACAAATGAAAGCTTTGTCCTAGCACACAGAAGAAGTGCAATACTTACTCAAGGCAGGAGAAATAGGAGGAATTAATTGGAGTAGGTAAGGGGTAAAGAGAGCATGGGGGGATGTGTCAGCAAAGAGTATGAGCATGAGAATAAATATGAAAGTGATGTAAAAGGAAAAATCAAATTTATAACGTGAGGATTATAGGGCAGAGAGGAATTCGGAATGATTCCTTGAAATTGTTACAAGTCTTATGTACTAAAATAATTACATGAAAACACCAATGTGTAGTGGAAATCATAACTGTAATTGTTAGCAATGATCTGTACCTGAGAAATTTAGGAAAATCTATAACTTGACAAATGTGAAGACCCAAGCTACAGAAAGTAAATAACTATCTATTTCTAAATAAATTTATGGTTATGTGTGGACATTGCATTACATATGTAATTCTAATATTCTAGGTTGAAAATTTTACTTAAAACATATAATGCTGAAATAAAATGTCTCTATTTTCAAGTAGTGAGTTAGTTGTATGAGTGTTATAAATATATACAAATTTATCTTTCAAAATAGTCATATTCACCTATGGATCAACTGAAAATAATCTGAGTTATGTTTTTGGTTCTTAAGATTAATATTTAAAAATTCACTGTTATTAATTAGTAATGTGTTTAATGTAATTAAATTTTAGATGGCTTGATATTCACTTGTGTTATTATTTTTTTATTTAACTATTTTCTGCTCTATCAGTTAAGTTTAAATATTAGCTTTATTTCCAATTTATAAATCTCTATGTAAATACACAGATGACGTGTATTTGATGGAATCTTTTTTAAATCATAAAGATTCATTCAGATGTAATCAGAAGATACTATAGAAATTATATATATATAAAATACCTTCATATCTTTGAAGAAAACCACCTTCATAAAAGTAAAGTAATTGTTTCTTTGATGCTTGTATACTGAAATGGATTATTTAAATGTAGGGTCTCAAGACTGTATTATGTTTACTATTTTATTTTTCAGTGGCAATAACTTTGTTTTTCATTTTTGTTGCAATAATAGCAAGACTTTTCTGATGTATACTGAGGATGTGATTATTTCTCTGTTTGTTCTGCAGCAATAAAACCTATTTCATTGCCCATTTCTCTTCACAATAATAATTATTATGACTTTGAAACCCTCTTGGCATTTTGTAAGTAACAGAATGAATAAAATCATGTCAACTTTTCTTTTTATTGTAAAATTTCAGTACTTGGAAGGTGTTAATAAGAGACTCTGAAGCCTATGAGCTTTTAAAATAGGAAAAATATAACTAGCTCTTTAGTGTGTTTCAAATATGACCCGGGTCAGTAGTGATCATGATTACTAGACATATATTATCCATAAGAAAAATATATATGTAACTAAAACATACATATAAAACATATATGTAACTACTTAAGGCAATTTTGTGCAAAATTCTCTAAGGAATGCAACTAATTTTATTCAGTGATGCTGAATTGGATATGTATTCATAGTACATGAGTAAGATGTTACTAGTGTTATTTTTAAATAAATTTGAATAGTTATTTTAAATATAATGTTCAGTATAAGCCAATCATCCTTGATCTCACTGTATCTGGGTCCTAGCATATTCTTAAAGTTCCCTTGATAGGCAAAGAGCTAAGAGCATCTGATCCAAATGGACAGTGTTTGTCTGTATTGTTTAGCATGTTGCCTCACACACACTAGTCAGATCATAACCATTCATTATTAATGATGATGACTGATTTCTAGTTCTGTCATATTTTGGGTATTTCTTAGTACAATCTAATTGACTCATAGTGGTTCTGTTTACTAGTTTTAAAGAATGTTTGTGGTTTTTAAATCATACTGGCTCCTAGTGAATGTAGCCATTCAAACAATAAACAAGCAACAATCAAAAGATAATAAAATATTTTCTCTTAACACCTGTGCATGCAAGCACTCTGTTGCCCTCACTACAGGGCTTCTGTCTTTGGTCTTGCCAGAACTGATGACATAAGGGCTTTTCCTTTACCTTGAGATGACTGGGTCTGTAGAACAAGAACTACTTAACTAACTTTATGGATAAAGATTCCTGAATGAATTGTCCAGGTAGACAAAAGGCTTCTCTTCAAAGCCAGAACCCAAAGATATTTGAGAGAAAGGTTGAAGTATTTGCTCTTTTCTATAGCAAACAATGGCATTGCCTTCTCTTCAAGCTGTCTCAAAGAAGGTGTTGTGTTCTGACTAGATTAGTAAATCTTCCTCCTTGAAAAAGAGGTGAGGGAGAGATGTGGGTCTGGCATAGAAAGAAAGAATCAATTAATATTAAGAGCCAACATTTTAGTTCCATGGAATCATTCTAGCTTCTGTTTGCTTTGGAGACAATTGAAAAAGAGAAAATTACACATACCAGTATTCAAATCCTACTTTTTCTACTTTAAAAATCTATCTTGAAAATAATAATGAAATATATTTTAATTCTATTCTTTATCTATAAGTAAGTTACAATATTAATCATATTTTAGGAATTTGATGAGAATAAAATAAGATAAATAGATTTCAAGAAGTGACTGATGAAGTATCTCTATACATTAACAATAAAATGATTCGAAAGTTAAGTATACTCAGGACACTATATCTTTACTTTGTTATTTATCAGGGATTTTAATAGGCATTGTAAATATCTGGGCAGAATATGGCAGAATTTTCCCCCAAAATTATCTTCCATAGGACTTTTATTCCACAGTGTAGTTCAGAGATTTGATATTTTATTATGAAACCACTGGGGAACTCTGAAGCATTATAAATATAGCAATTATAAAAGTCCTTAATATATTTGATATTTTGTGTTCTAAAATTTGTGAACAGTGCACATTTGGTGTTAGCTTTATCCTTTGAGTTTTATTATATGATGGAAATGGGAATATTAGAGTGGAATATATGAATGATGAGAATTGGAAATTTCAGAAAAGTGTTGGGAACCAGAGTTCTGCTAGGATGTGAGAAATAAAAATAGAAAGTTTTGAAGGTCATTTCATCTGACTCTTAATAAAATTTTCAGGGAAAAAAATGGCATTTTATCGGACACCAGCTTAGTGATAGAGCTTTAAGAAAACCCTTGATTAAAATTATGCTGAAAATAAGCAAAAAATAAAGAAGCAATGGAGGAAGCGAGAAAGTATGGAGGGAAAATAAGGGAGGATGAAGGAGAAGGAGAGAGGATGGAGGGGGAGAGAAACAGAGGGAGGAAAATAAAAGGAAGTATGGTCGTTCCTCGGATACTGGTAGAGTGGTATTTGGCTGGGAATTATGTAATAGAGGAGAACTAACAAAATAAATATTCTTCTGCCAAGGAACCTCTCTGCAAAGTCTCAGGAAACAATTTTCTCTTTAATTGAATGAGTTGAGACTCCTTTGTACTGTTTATGCATATTATTCGTCAATGGAAAATTTTCAGATAGATGGTAAAGTAGTACCTGCTTCTAAAGAAAAAAAGGATTATGATTCTAAGTGCAAAGACTAGAAATAGGACCTTCCTGGTTCCTGGGCAGTAGCAGTTGTGGTTTTAATAATAATACTGGTATTGGGCAGCTCCTGTGGCTAAAAGGATTAGGGCATCAGCCCCATATACTGGAGGTGGTGGGTTCAAACTCAGCCCCCACAAAAAAAAAACCCTGCAAAATGTATGAATAAATAAAGAATAATACTGAAATGCAGAGAGCTTTCTTCATGAACATACCCAAGGTATTTCTTTCACGTCTTCTGTATTCCACATTTAACTGGGAAAGAGTCAATATCTTTGGTTCCTTAATTTTTAATGTAACCAAAATCTAAGCAAAAGGAAAATAGATCATTGAGTGCTGGCTTTGAAGACTGCTCCTCATTTTTGTATAGCCTCATCTGCACTCTAAGCTGAGTGATTTCACAGTCCCTTCACCACCCCACTGTGTAACCTCAATGAGCATAATTTCTGATCTGTCACAACTAGACTTTTTTGATAAATAGAAAGATAAATCTAAAGAGAGAGAAGGAAGGGGGGGGGAACCTACAAACAAAGAAAACCTATGATCCACTTCAAGGAAAGTCTGCCAAGTACTGTTCAAAATGCTGGCATTTCTCATCCAGAATCCAATGTAAACTAGACTTTATTCATATTCTGTTTAATAAAGTTTCTAACTTCACAAGGCAAGTCATACTGGAATAGCATTTAGTTTTCTAGTAAGAGGAACTACAGTATTATGCAGGAGCATATAATATAACAGACAAGCTCCCAGCTTGTCCCCCAGCATCCCCACCCCCCAGAGTCGATTCCAAGAAAAAAAGCTTCAGACAAGGAAGCATGGAAAGTCTCAAGTTTCACACACAAAAAACCCCCCAAGTTCCCAGTGGACAAACAATGGTGGTAACCCAAGCTGTGTTACTCAAACTGTAACCATTGTTACCCAAGTTGTATCCGTTATTATCCAGGCTGTAACCCTGCACCCAGCTAACCGCAACATTCCACTTCTATACTGGCTTGCTTGCTTAGCTATGCAAAACAGTATAAAAGACAACCTGCTCTCCATTTTGGGGCTGACTGTCTCTCAGAGCAGTGGTCCCCTGCACAGGTGTAATGAATCACCAATTAATGGCATCTAAGTGTAGTCTGAGTCTATCTTTTCAGGTCAGGATGGGTACAATAATAAAATACTGTTGTAGTGCATGTCTTTATATTAGTCCTCTAACTGTCCATGATATTGAGACTAATGGCACTGGTAACTGTGAAGTTAACCCTCAGCTTTTAGGAAGTGGAAGTTCCTGGTATGACAAGTTATGCAAGCACCAAGATTAACTCTAAGAAACACTAAATTTAACCAATTCTTTTAGAGATGAAATTCATTGCTTATAGTTTTAAAAATTTAAAAATATTTTATGAAAATTCAATTGTAGGAATACTTTCTGCATTAGTACAATATAATCAAGATCTTTATACCAGGATGGTTTTAGGAAGGGAAGCCAGCACTGTTTATAGGTTTTTTCCATGGAAATATACAGATACAGGGACTATAATTTCCAACAGAGAATATTCATATTATATTCTTATGTTGTCTTCAGATGAAAATACTCAAGTACCACCCCATCACCTGCTGAGAGATGTGAGATAAATGGGAAATTCCATAGAATGCTACGTTCCTGGTCTTAGTCCTGTGGGACTTGGAACTGTCTGATTTCTATCTCTTTAATCTCACTTCAATTTGCTAGATTCACTGAGAATTATCCCCCACTAATGAGATTACTCTTTAGAGGCAATAAATTTAAAGTTATTTCCTTTCTTTAGTTCTATGTATTAAGGACTTCTAGGCTATGACTCAAAATTAAAGAGTGAATAGTAGTGCAAACTATACCATGCATTTTCTAACTCTGATAGTCAATCTACTTCTGAAAGACAATTAGTTCTTCCAGCTTAATAACTTTGGCTCTTTGTACCTGCCTGCAGCAATATTTCCAAATACAAATTTACCTCTAATGACATCCTCATTTATGATGTTCTTTGACATTTTTCCCATAGACAGCTCCATCATATATCATATTGACAGAGAGACAAAAGTAGAAAGCATAAATCTGCTTACCCTGTCCTGCTGCAGCCCTTTATTAAACTTACTTCTCTAGTTTTAGGTCATGTCACATGGACTAGCCTCCAGAAGTCACCACACACAGTGCTTGTGACAGTTTTTCATTTATTGCATCTCAGGTCCAAGTGCACATATTACTACAGCAAGAGCTTTGCCCTTTCAAATAGTTTCCTTTTGTCAGCTGGCAAAACCTAAAGCTTTGTCAGTATGATGATGGAGAGACAATACAGCCAGAAGAGGCCTTCATTTCTGATTTTGGTGTTTTCTTGGCAGGGTCCTGCAGCACATAAGCCTTTCTCAAAGTCTATCCTACCATGTGGAAAGTTGTCTAGAGCCTGATTCTTCAGCAGCAGCACCTTCTTTAGCAACTGAATCAAGCAATATTCATGGCTTCTCTAGCACTTGACTCCCACACTGTGAGAGTGTCTTTTTCAGCACCAGGCTCTTGAAATATAGGTGGCTTCTTCAGTTTCCACCCTCTGCAGTACAGGAAGTCAGCTATATCCACTTACTAGTAGAGTTCCTGGCTCCCTAATCCAGCAGTTCTATAAAGGACTGCTCCTGGTATGGCATGGCTTTTCATGGCAAGAGGTAGAGTACAAATTTCTAGTAAGTTCCATGGTGTAGCAACACAGGAACTTCTCTGCCATCCAGTGAGGACTGGTGATTTATTTTTAGCAATGCTTGAATCTCAGCCTTGGGTCAGGGAATTCTCTTGTTTTTATCTTAATCCATGGGGTACTGGTTACTTCTTATATCTACAATTACTCTTACATTCTGTAGAGTTCTCTTTACTCCTTCCTAGTCATAATGACTAATTCTATGAGCTACCAGGGCTAAACTATGATAACCAGCTGTTTATACAAATGCTACTCTACATGTTGCTGTAAAGGGATTTTTTAAAGATGTGATTAACATTACAATTAATTGAATTTTAGTAAAAAGCAAGCAAACAAACAAAAAAGATTGCCCTCTATAGTGTGGCTAGGCCTCACTGAAATAGCTGAAAGCCTTAAAGAGGAAATATGGAGGTTTCCTAAAAAAGGAATTTCACCAGAGCTTTCAGTTTTCAGATTCTAGACTGCAACATTTACTCCTGCCTGATTGGCCAGACTGTTGACTTACCTTATAAGTTTCAGACTTGCCAACTCTCCAAATCTGATAATCAAATTCCTTACAATGAATCTTTGTAGTTCTTGTTATATGTTCTCTTGGTTCTATTCCTCTGAAGAACCCTGACTAATACACTAGCCAATATTTTGTAATATTTTGTTAGAGTTAATAATTTCTTTCTTTATTTATTGTTTGGGGTTCATTGAGGGTACAAAGAATCAGGCTACACTAATGAAATTTTGTTATGTAAAGCCCATCTTATAACTGTGTCCTACCCCTAATGGGTGTGCCATACATTGTGACCCCATCCACCTTCTCCTCCCCTCTCTTTTTTTCCCTCATTCTTCTACCTCCTGTCTTGTATTAGCTCATCTATTGTCTTCATATTAGAATTAAATACATTGGATTCTTATTCTCCATTCTTATGATGTTTTACTAAGAATAAAGTGTTCCACCTCTATCTAGGTTAATACGAATGATGTAAAGTCTCCATCTTTTTGTTGGCTGAATAGTATTCCATGGTGTATATATACCATAGCTTGTTAATCCATTCCTGGGTTGGTGGGGATTAAGGCTGTTTCCATGTTTTGACAATTGTAAATTGAACTACGATAAACAGTCTAGTGCAAGTGTCCTTATGATCAAAGGATATTTTTCTTCTGGGTAGATGTCTAGTAATGGGATTGCAGGATCAAATGGGAGTTCTAATTGGAGTTCTTTGAGGATTCTCCATACTTCCTTCTGAAAAGGACATACTAGTTTGCAGTGCCACCAGCAGTGGAAAAGTATCCCCATGTCTCTACATCCACACCAGCATCTGCAGCTTTGAGACTTTCTGATGTGGGCTATTCTCACTGGGATTAGGTGATATCTCTTGGTGGTTTTAATTTGGATTTCTCTAATGATCAGTAATGATGAGCATTTTTTCAAATGTCTGTTAGCCATTTGTCTGTCTTCATCAGAGAAAGTTCTTTTCATATCTCTTGCCCAGTAGTACATAGGATTGTTTGCTTTGAGTTCTCTGTAGATTCTAGTTAATAATTCATTGTCAGATTGATACCCTGCATATATATTTTCTCATTCTGAAGGTTATCTTTTTGCTTTACTTGTTGTTTTCTTAGCTGTACAAAAGCTTTTCAGGTTAATTAAGTTCTATTTATTAAGTTTTTTTGTTGTTGTAATGGCCACTGAAGTCTTTGTCACAAAATCTTTCCCTGGTCCAACATTGTCAAGGGTTTTCCCTCCACATTCTTCCAAGATTTGTATCATTTCATTTCTTAGATTTAAGTCTTTTACCTATCTTAAGTCAATTTTTGTAAGTGGTGAAAGGTTTGGGTTGAGTTTCAGTCTTTTACATATGGTTATCCAGTCCTCCCAGTGCCATTTGTTGAATACTGGTTCTTTTCCCCAGTGTATGATTTTGTTTGGTTTATCAAAGATCAGATGGCAAGTAGAGATTAGTTTCATCTCTTGGTTTTCTATTCTGTTCTACACATCTCTTTTTTGGTGCCAAAATCCTGCTGCTTTGATCACTGTGGACTTGTAATATCGTCTGAAGTCTGTTAGGGTGATGCCTCTGACTTCATTTTTATTACTAAGAATAGCCTTGGCTATACAGGATGTTTTCTGGTTCCATACAAAAAGAAGTAATATTTTTTCCAGTTCTTCAAAATAGGATGTTGGTACTTTAATGGGGATTGCATTGAATCTGTAGATTGCTTTGAGTAAAATAGACATTTTGGCAATGTTGATTATTCCCAGCATTCATGGTATGTTCTTCCATTTGTGTCTCCTGCAATTTCTTTTCTTTTCTTTCTTTCTTTCTTTTTTTTTTTTTTTTTTTT
>NW_003852709.1:297127-315110 GCF_000181295.1 Otolemur garnettii
TTTTGCAGTTTTTGGCTGCGGCTGGGTTTGAAACCACCACCTCTGGCATATGGAGCTGGTGCCCTACTCCTTTGAGCCACAGGCACTGCCCCTCTTCTGCAATTTCTTTCCTTAGGGTTTCATAATTCTCTTTGAAAAGATCTTTCACCTCCTTTGTTAGGTATATTCCTAAGTATTTAATTTTCTTTGTAGCTACTGTGAACAGAATTGTGCCCTTGATTTGCTTCTCAACTTGGCTATTACAAGCATGACAAAGGCCACTTACTACTCATAACCTTAATCAGAAACAAAAAGGGGAACTAACAATGGAAAGCACAGAGATACAAGAGATTATTACTTTTTTTTTTCCGAAGACATTATTTCTGATTACTACCAAGAACTCTATACCCTGAAATTTGACAATGTGAAGGAAATGGACTAATACCTAGAATCACACCATCTCTCTAAACTTAACTATGAGGAAATAGATCTCTTGACTAGACTAATATCAAGCACTGAGATTGAAGAAACAGTAAAATATCTTTCAACAAAGAAAAAGCCCTGGGCCAGATGGCTTCACATAGGAATTTTATCAAACTTTCAAAGATGATCTTGTGCCTAACCTTCAGAAACTATTCTAAAACATTGAAAAGGAAGGAACATGTTCTATGAAATAAGCATCACCCTGATACCCAAATTAGGAAAGAACCTAACTAAAAGGGAGAACTACAGATCATTTTCACTAGTGAATATTGATGCAAAAATGCTCCATAAAATATTAACCAATAGATTATAGCTACACATTAAAAAAATATATACATCACAATCAAGTAGGCTTTATCCAAGGGAGGTAAGGCTGGTTCAACATATGCAAATTCATAAATGTAATATATCATGTTAATAGAAGCAAAAACAAATACCATATAATTATTTTGATAGATGCAGAAAAAAATTAACAAATTTTAGCATCTTTCTTTAACAAGAACACTTAAGAAAATAGGCATAGGTGGCACATTTCTTAAGCTTATAAAAGCCATCTATGACACAGCTAACATCATACTGAATGGAGTAAAATCAAAAGCTTTCCACTTAGAACTGGAACCAGACAAGGATGTCCACTTTCACCATTATTATTCAACATTATGCTGGAAGTTCTAGCCAATGCAGTCAGGCAAGAAAAGGAAATAAAGGGTATCCAAATAGGAGCAGAGGAGGTTCAATTGTCCCTTTCACTGATGATATGACTTATACTTAGAGAATCTCAGATACTCAACTGCAAAACTTCTGGACGTGATCAGGAAATACAGTAATGAATGTCTTGGGATATAATATCAATGTCCAGAGTAGCTACAAAGAAAATTAGATATTTAGGAATATACCTAAAAAAAGAGGTGAAAAATCTTTTCAAAGAGAATTATGAAACCCTAAGGAAAGAAATTGCAGAAGACACTAACAAATGGAAGAATATAACCATGCTCTTGGCTGGGGAAGAATCATCATTGTTAAAATGTAGAGTTAATAATTACTTATATTAAGCTTTCCCTATACTAATTACTATGTAGTTTCTGTTTCCTTATTGGATTCAACTGATCCAATGAGCTTTCCTGCTGATAGAGCCAAGAAACTGAAAGATATCATCCAGTATCAGGAAGCATTTCACATGTTTCCTCTATATCCATTCCTGTTTGGGTTTTTCTAGGCTTGATCATCTTGATTTGAGGTGATGTGTGAAGAGCTACACAAAACCAAAATCATTGCCTAAAATAATGAGGATATATGTATACTTGAAAATTTATACAACTGTTGTTTCAATCATGTATTATTTTGTTTATTTATTTATTTATTTTTTGCAGTTTTTTGCCGGGGCTGTGTTTGAACCCACCACTTCCGGCATATGGGGCTGGCGCTCTAGTCCTTTGAGCCACAGTCACCACCCATATTATTTTATTTTTATTGTGAATATATTTCAAATGATAGACAAAAGACAAAGAACAGTAACCATTCCATAATTATGTTAATATATATTATAATATATCCCAATAACAAAGGATAATGAAATTATCAAATGTAGTAGAATAACAAATCAGCTCACTTGTAAAAACAATTGTAGAAAAAAAAAACAGCTCACAATAGGAAGTAGAAAAGAATTGAATAACCTTTATGGTTTTCAGTCTGTGATTTTTTAGAAAAAGTAACTTGAGTTGCTTCATTCTTTTTCTTCTACACAAACATGTCCCCATTAACCAGATACCTGTGACTTATTTTACCATTACCTCTCTTCAGTTCCTTTACCTATTCACCATGTTTGGAACCTGTTAGCACCAAAATATATTTCAATCAATTTATTCCTCTCCACTTGCATATTTGCTATGCTATTCCTTGGATTATTGGCCTCAGCTAATTCAACATCATTTCTCCTCTGCATTGTTACAATAGCTTCCTAAGTATCCTCCCCAATTTTATCATGTCCTTTTATAGTCCAGTCTTTACAATAAACCCAAATGATATTTTTAAATGTTAATTGTATTATGCCACTTTCCAACTTTAAGCCTGTTGATGACTGCTCATACTTTTTAACAATGATAACTAAATTTCTTAACATAAATAAAAACAACAAAACTAATGATAAAACTAACAACAAAACTAAAATGTGTTGTGAGTCAGCTTAAGCTGGGAATTATTTGAACTACCTGCACATATTAATTTATATTTCATAAAAACCTTATGTTCAATATTGTGTACACAGCATAATAATATAGTTATTATTAGTAGTAGTTAATAAATGAAAAACTATGTTGAAGAAGAATAAACAATTTGCCCATGATCACTTAACTAATGACAGACACTTCATTATTCAAACACAGAATTTCTCTTTATCTTTAGGTTGATGTTACCCTATTATGAAACTAATTTATAGCTATCATAGGAAAACTATAACCCAATTTTACCTAGATTTGTGTTCAGCATAATTCTCCACAGGCATCGAATGCAGCTCTCCCACTTACTCACTATGCTCTAAACACAGTGGTATTTAAAACCTTTCTACAATGTTCCAAACTCCTTTCTTTTTCGGTTCTTCCCACATGCTGTTTCATCTTCCTGGTATGCTTTTCCTCCCACTGTCCACATGGTTATTTTTACTCATCCTTTAGGATGAAACTTAAATGTCACTTCTCTAGAAAAATTATAGGACCACTGCCACTTGAAAAATGTTTCTACATGTTACTCTTCCATGGGACCTGTATCTTCTTCTTCTTCTTCTTTTTTTTTTTTTTTTAGGAACGATACTTGTGGGGAAACAAAATGTATATTATTTTCCCTATTTAAGTAATATTCTTTTTCTCAAGTAAAGTTTATAAGGACAACGACTGAGTCTATTTTATTCATCAAAGGGTTTCTAGTGCCAAGCAATAAATAGTTTATGGATGACTGAACAAGTGATGTGTGGAGGCAGATCTCTGGATAGGAAGCTGAAGGGGTTCCCATCTGGCAGCTTCCTTTATTTCTGAATACAAGATCTTTTTTCTCAGTGAGGAGGGAAAAGAGTTGGACATGTCAGGAATGTGGAAACATTTAACACACGGTTGCATAAAATGAACAACGAATATGTGGTGGTAGCGATCTTTCCTACAATACCATTTTTCTTTTTTTTTTTTTTAATATCATTCATTTGGGGAGGTAGGGGAAAATAAGATGGTAAGTATTTGATTTTACTTATATTTGGGGTTTGAGAATATAGTTAAATTAAAAGAAAAGGGTAAAGAAGCAATCCTGGAATGAGGAACTTTTGAACTGACCCTGCACATTAGGGATGGAATGTGGCTGTTAAGATAAGACGATCTAAGGTTTCAGTTTTGTTTTGAAGCAATTGTAACACAAATGGCTGGACAAACAGCAGGGGTGTTACGACAAGACAGTGGGCTACTTGAACTCATGAAAACAGTGACACTCTTTTGGATATTGGATTGGAAGGTAGAAAGGACACAGTGACTGGTGATAAGGAGGTCAAGGAACAAAGGGACCAAGGTGGGTAGCTGAGGAGCTGATGTTGAGGTTGAAACCTCCCAGGAAGAAGAGAGAAGTTGAGGTGATAAAATTTGTGAAGCAAGAGAGTGATTCCAATAATTTGACAGAACACTTATCTCAAAGTGTCATTAGGGAGCACCTAAGTCCTCAGTCTCAGCTATGAGGGTAAGAAAATAATGTTCTTATTTTTCATAGAGCTTTCTGAGAAATGGTCTTTGAGGTGTATGTAAATTTATTTATGGAAAAATAGTATATGTGCTGCCAAAGTGAGCATTATTTATGATAAATAAATGGAAGTTCTTTAGAGATGTGTTAAGGGTATATGTGGTTTGGCAAATTTAAGAGTCAGAGTGGTAGGTTTTGGGAAAGAAAGAAGAGAATGAGAGTCAGGTAAGTATTATAAAATGCAGAGAACTGTAACGATAAAAATAGAGCGGAGAATCCTTAACTGTCATGGAAAGGAGGTTGTGTACTTTGTTCCTTTGTTTAGGAAAATAGGTGTCATAGGTGAAGTGAATTCTATTGAGATATGTTCTCATGAGTTCTTGAAGCTTTGAGCTTAACACAAATACCAGTGCAGTGCTGCAATTTTGGTGTAGGAACAGATGTTGCATTTCTTCACAAACAAAGATATTAGGACAGTAATGTTTAAGTATGGGCCTGAACTTGGAATATAAAAGAGGGAAATATAAACACAGATGATCCAAAATGTATCAGGTGAGTGCTCAGTGTAGTTAGGTTGGCACTTGCCTCACGCCAGGAATGCAGGGGCATAGTCTGCAATTTCTCATTGCCCAACTTAAAGTTTACTTTTTTATAATCTATTCTAGGTTTTTGAAAATTTTGTGATTTTTAAAATTTCCCACTTCAATATTTGCATTATA
Organism: Otolemur garnettii; assembly: GCF_000181295.1. Classification (NCBI taxonomy): domain Eukaryota; kingdom Metazoa; phylum Chordata; class Mammalia; order Primates; family Galagidae; genus Otolemur; species Otolemur garnettii. The sequence continues at coordinate 302,017 of NW_003852709.1, forward strand.
TTTCTTACATAAGGTATCACAAATGTTTCTGTTTTATTCTCTATGGACAAGGATGTTAGCTTTTATACAACATAATGCATTCATCTACACCTACAAAGCCATCATAATGTTCTCTCTCCTGTTCCTATTTTTTTCTCTATTGATAACCTCTGGCCAATCTGCCATGTCACATTTTTTTTTTCGTTTTTTTTTTAGAGACAGTCTCACTTTATCAACCTCGGCAGAGTGCGTCACAGCTCACAGCAACCTCCAGTTCTTGGTCTTAGGTGATTCTCTGGCCTCAGCCTCGCGAGTAGCTGGGACTACAGGCACCTGCCATAACACCCAGCTATGTTTTTGTTGCAGTTTGGCCAGGGCCAGGTTCAAACCTGCCACCCTCAGTATATGGGACCGACGCCCTACTCACTGAGTCACAGGTGCCACCATGTCACATTTTTAAAACTTGCCTCATTTTTTCTTCACCATGCATCTCCAATTATTATCAGTAAACCCCAAGTTCTTCAAATCCTTTTCTAGTAACTGAGATCAAGATTCAACCAAATATGCCACGAGGGATATATTTAAGACAATTTTTATTATGTTCAGGTTTTTCTTCTTTGTTCTTTTGTACTTGGATTTTCACATTTTATCTTCATTCAAATATTAAATGAGCTAATTTTTGACATCATCTTTTTCTACCATTTCACTCAAAGTATAGAAAAGTGAACTTAAGAAATTAAGGACTTTATTCACGATTTATAATCTATGTTAATGAGTAAAAATTTGCCAAAGGAGACTCTTTTCTCTATCAATATGTGTCCATTTTAACCCAAACCTTTGGAAGCAATGAAGTCCCCTATATTTATATTCTGAAGAAGGTATTCTACTATCGGAAATATCAGGCCAATTAGAAAAAGAAAGTGGTTATAAGAATCCAGAGAAGATACAGTGTCAGAGACAACTTGCAACACTTTTGTTCCAGGATGCCTAACGAATGAACTGTGTGGGTGGGGAGGGCTGAGGAGGGTTCAGTATTATGGATATTTAAGCTAAAGATAACAGTGCAGAGATTCTGTGGAAAACCAGCTGGTAATTTGATGAGGTACCTTTTCATCAGTGACAAATTAGTGTGTCCACTTCTTTTTATGTGACCCCTACTCAGCATCCTTTATTCTTACCCCCTCAGCTTTAGACCAGACGGGAAGGGCTTGAACTTTCACACTTAACTATTGAGAAGCTGTAGGTATCTGACCTTAATCAGTTACTAGAAACAGGATTACTTTCCTGCAGACCACTGGAGGACAGGCTCCAATGTGCTGTGTTGAAGGGTACTGGTCCCCCTAGTGGGCTGGCAAAAATTCTTCAAACATTCAAATTGACCTTTTCCTACTGCTGAGTTTTTATATAAAATTGTCAAAGGAGTTTAACTGTTGTAGAATTTAATAACGTTCTTGATTTATATTTTTAAATTCAGAGCTGTGCATCCAACAGCTTTGCCTTTACTGGAATTATAAACTATGTGTCTGGACCTCCATTTCCTATCTTGGCCACTTCTTAATGTCTGCCTTATAAAGTTATTTGATTTGTATTAAACTTCTTATCTGGAATGTGAACACAATTATATCTGTTTTTTGTAAGAATATATTTATTGAGAGAAATACATGAAATTCTTAGCATAATGAATGGCCCACATTTGATGTCTCATAAATATTATCTGTTGTGATTATGGCCATGCTGTTTCTGTCGTTCAGCCCCCGTATACTGCTAAGTTAAGATATACTGAGTATGTGAATATATCTTAGTAATGTTTCTCCTACCATTTCTTTCTTATATTCCTCTGTAAGTTCTTAAAATAGTTAATTCCTTTTGCAATGGTTCCTAAGCAAAACAATCTGCTGAGGATGTGTTTATGAATAGAAATATTGCTCTGAAATTATTTACATTTTAACAGTATAGTGGTTCGGTTAGATAGTGTCTTGTGTAATTGATTATCTTGACAAGAATTCCAAAGGAGTTGAGTTCTTCCTCAAAAAATAAACTCCATACAAAAATATACAGTCAAAGCATGAGTGTGTCCATGTGTATATACGCATATATATTTTGTTTGCACTAAGTAAATGATCTGGCTGAAATGTTATTTCTGCCAATTTGTATGGGGCTCATTAAATGTCATATTTACCATGTAAACTAATTGTTATTTTTTAAGTTAATTTTTGTATCTTCTCCTTGTATATTTGCTTTGAATGACTTCTCAGCTTTCTTTTTTCTTTTTATTTATTATTATTTATATTTCCATGTTCAGAATGTTAGTTCTGTTCAAGTAAGCATCACAGTTCCATGTGCTTATTTGAATTTTTCATAACATAAAAATATATACCTTCCTTCATCTTAAATCAATGATATTGTTACTTTTTTTTTTTTTTTTTTTTGAGACAGAGCCTCAAGCTATCCCCCTGGGTAGAGTGCCGTGGCATTACAGCTCACAGCAACCTCCAACTCCTGGGCTCAAGCGAGTCTCCTGCCTCCGCCTCCCAAGTAGCTGGGACCACAGGCGCCCGCCACAACGCCTGGCTATTTTTTGGTTGCAGCCGTCATTGTTGTTTGGCGGGTCCGGGCTGGGGATTCAAACCCGCCACCTTAGGTGTACGTGGCTGGCGCCTTAGCCGGTTGAGCCACAGGCGCCGAGCCGATATTGTTACTTTTTACAAACTTTATTCAATTTGTCTTTCTTTGAAATTATAACTCCCAACTTAATTGATCTTTCTTACTTTCATTTGTTTTTTGATCTTAAAATAAGGAATGTGTATGAATAGAACTATAATATATAACAGTTATCTTTCATTATCTGATTTTCTTCTTCTCTTTTAACTGAAATAATTATATATGTACCAAAATTTAAACCAAAACTCATACAATATCCATCATATTATTTTGGAGGTACCTCATTTCTAGCATGTATATGATTAATTATAACATAAAATATTAGTTTATTATAGCAACCTTTAAAAAAGAATTTAATTTAAAATTATATTGAAGTTACGATAAAGACTAAATTCTATGTAGCAGTTGTATATTTCTGCAACAAATACCTTTCTTAAGGTTATACAGTCAGAGAATATTCATTTTCTACCTTCAGTACTATTTACAAGGAAGGGAATAGACAAAAGGTAAAAAATTTATTTTTGCCATCTCCAGGGCCACACAGTGTTCCCTCATCTTGCATTCAGGGAGTTACAGAAATTAAGCGTGATCGTGGTATGTTAGTCTCATAATTAGTACTTTCTAACTATTCACAGGCGCCAACCACCCAGTGTTCTTAGTCACATCTCATCTACAAAGCAAGTAATTTGATTGTAGTAAATGGCGCCACTTTCCAAAAAGCAGTTAATCATAAAGGGGGGAAAAGCCTTGGCATTTATTGTTAACAGCACAAGAGAAAGGTATTAATATGGTTGCAATTTTCAATTCCAAAAGAATTCCTTCCCCATTTAACACAGATTAATGTCCGAATGCCATTAAGTGTTTCTATACGTTTCTGTTAGAGACTGGAGCCGTTATTCTGCACACTGATGGAAGTTTTGTGCTGAACATGCAGGTCAGATAAGATTTTATAATACAAGGAGGTAACCAGTGAACTAAAACTACCGCTTTGTTATGCTGCAGAAAAACAGAAGAATGTCTGTGCTTGGACTAATTGGCCACTAAGTGAAAACTTCATAAGCAGGTTGTCAGTAGAGCTCTCTGCTTCTGATTACCTGAGAAGAAATAGTCTCATCAAGCTTAAGTACTAAGATTCAGAGGATATAGTTACATACGGCGTTGGTTCCAGCGCAAAGCTTGAGGATAGTCACCTGGAAACACTGATGTCAAACGAGTGGTAAGAGTGTTCTAAAGTGGAGAAGTGAAGGTTTCATTTATAAAGGTGGAGATAGAGAAGTTCCAGCAAGATGCCATTTCCCATGCCAGAGCAGTGCATAGGCCACAGTGATTGGATGGGTTACAGATTTCTACAACCAGAGGAAGACTACTCTATTACTCCATGAAGAGGGATAATGATCTGAGCGGGTCTTATCTCTGATGCTGCTTGTTCTTCCTAAGTATTACAGGAAAAACAAAAGGCAGAAGTCGCAGCTGTGCCATGTGACTCAGACTGTATAGTCATATTTCTCTGTAGGTGCGAAATAATTTAAATTTCCAATAGCTTTAAGTTTTAAGTACTTTAAGTTTGAAATATTTGATTTCACAATCATGATGGATGACATTTATTTTTGTAAAGAGATAAAGGCCATCTAAGCCCCTTAGGCAAGCAGTTCTTGTTTCTATGGCAGGAATTAAAACAAATGGAGGACTCGTCATCAACCAAGCTATTAGCTATGAATAGCTTCAAGGGCACCGAGCAATCTGTACTAAAGCAGCCAAGGCAATTGTTAGTTTATTGACTTTTAAAATTAAAATAGTGAAAGATGGAAACAGGGCTATGTACTATAATCGGAAGGAGAAGTAAGTTCTTCTGTAACAATAAGTGATATCTTGAAACAAAAATAAAATCTGATTTTTATTATTCCAGGGCTCAGGTCATTTTCAATTGAATTATTATCAAGCCCAACTTTTCTTTCCTCTTTTCTATTTCCTTTATTCTCATTCAATAGCTTCTTCTTTTTTTCATCTTTCATTATTCCCAGTTCTTTCTCCTATCCAAATACCTACTTCTCCACATAATAATGTGAGTTGCGGTGTTTAGGATATGCTATTCTGTGCTGATTCATGGGTTAAGGACATTTTAATAAACGGTTACCCCAATGACTAATATGCATATGGAGCTTAGGTTGTACAGTAGGAAAGGATGTAGTGGGACAGGTTACTAAAGCACATTATCTTGGACACTAAAATGCCTTAAATGTAACTATCTTTCACAATTAAGATGTCTTTCTTCCTCTAAAAGACAACTGGTGAAAATGCTTTAAAAGCCTATTCGTATGTAAGTAGTAGTATGCTTTGTTTTTGTTATTAATATTATTATTAATATGCTCCCTGTTGCAAGCTAGATGTTTTTCTCTCTTTTACCATGATCCATTTACACATTTTTTTTTTACAAAATTTTATACAGTTAGTATACAAGGGCAATAGAGACTAGTGTCTGTTTTCTTCTATCTTATTATTGCAACTATTCAACAAAAAAGAAGAAAAACTACCAAAAAATGCAAACTCAGGAGGAAATGATAATTAGAATGAGCATGTTTTTTCTTGGAGGCAGAAGTAAAGCACTTATAATTTTGTAGACTTTGTTTTTTTGAGTGAGATATCTAATCTTTGTGGCCTTTACTTTCTTCATCTTTAAAATAGAAATTGTCAGACCTCAGAAACACTACCTCAGAAAACTACTTGAAATGAAGGAAATTGGGAGGGCCTTAGAAGCAAAATCCTCTAACCTTTCCTCATCTCTCCTTGTAGAGTTGGCTATAAAGGAAATATTTGACCTACTTTGCCCGAAAGTAACTCATTTTAGAAGTGTCCTACCCCACACCCAGGGAGAGTGAAGAACGAATGCCAGACAGAAAGACAAAGAATAATGGTTGCCAGAGCCTAGAAGGGCAAGAGGAGGAAAGGCTGTAGAGAAGTTGGTTAGCGGGTACAAAAAAGTAGGTTGCACAATACCAATAGCTGTTCGATAGCACAGCAGGATGAAGGTAGTTGTAAATAATTTATTTATTGTGTATTTCACAATAGCTAGAAGATATAGAATGTTTCCAGCACAAAGAAATGATAACTGTTTGAAGTGATAGATATCTTAATTACTCTGATTTGATCACTAGACATTCTATGCAGATATCAAACATCACATGTGCCCCCATAAACATGGACAGTGAGTATGCATCCACAAAAAATCCAAATAGGTCTCTCTGTCTACTACCATTAGATTGTACCCTTTTGTCCAATCGCATTTCTATAAGGACATAAACATAAAAAAAGGAATATTTTCTGTGGTTCTTTGAGTCTTCAATTCTCAAGGCTCCAATATCACATACAACTTCAGTTTAATCATTTTTTTATGCTTTTTTTATTGTTGACTTATCTTTTGTTATTGGACTGTGGGTCATGACTCTTATGATGGCTGAGGAAAAATATAATACCTTTCTGCCCCTATGCAATAATACCTGACACAAACTGCTATTGTGGGATTATATATGCCCTCTATGCCAGACATATAGTTGGCACTTTATAAATGTCAATCAAAAATAATATTTATAATTCACAAATATAATATATAACTGTAGCTATTCATTTTTAGATATTTGCTTAGGAACTTTTGGTTCCATTATTGGACAGATGGTATCCAGCATTTAGATACATTTGCTAAGCACTGAACACAGAGTTGCATGCATTTGCTTTCAAAGTCAGTAAATATAGCTCTTTAAGTATTTAGAACACACATACAATATACGTTTTGAAGAAGAAAAATATTACCCTGTCCTCAAAATCTTATGTAGAAGAATATAAAACAAAATGTATAAAATGGGTAATCTGAACCTTATTAAGAAATAACAAATGTTTATATTATTAAAATAAAAGTATATTCTTATTCTTATTTATTATATGAATTATAGTCTTGTTTACCTGCTGCTTTTTTTTATTCTGCAGGCTGTTATCTCTGGCACACATCGATAGGTTTTCTCTGCAGCATCTGGTTTCACAACAAGTAACTAATTTTCAAGGAGAAATACTTTTTTTCTATAATATGCTCAGTTTACCATTTCAAGTTTCTAAAATAAACTCAAATAGTTCACTAGATTAAATGGATACTGTTGGCCTTCTGGGAGATCAAGGCCAGAGAATTTCTTTTCTTTCCTTTTTTTTGGAGACAAAATCTCAAGCTGCCACCCTGGGTAGAGTGCTGGGGCATCACAGCTCACAGCAACCTCAAAGTCTTGGGCTTATGCAACCTCTTGCATCAGCTCCCAAGTAGCTAAGACCACAGAAGCCCACCACAATGCCTGGCTATTTTTTTGTTGTAATTGTCATTGTTATTTTGGCTGGCCCAGGCCACGTTCAAACCTGACAGCCTTGGTGTATATGGCCAGAGCCCTACCTACTGAACTATGGGCGCCGCCAACATGAGGATTTCTTGAGGTCAGGAGTTTGAGACCAGCCCGGGCAAGTGTGAGACACTTCATCTCTACCAAAAATAGAAAAAAATCATCAGGGTGTACCTATACTCTCAGATATTCAGGGGGCTGTGGCAGGAGGATTGCTGGAATCCAAGAAATTATAATGGGTAAATATTAAAAATAAGTAAACCAATATAGATTTTCAAACAGTAAAAATAATTAATGTAAAGAATTTGTCCACTTAATCTATAGGATCTTTTCTGTTTTGCCCATGTTTGGAGTATTCAATTTGTCTTCCAAGATATAATACACAGTTAAGTTAGTCAATTCAATTGCTCATAGCCAACCGGATATTCAATTTAGAAATGAAGACCCCGATTCTTATAGTTTCCATACAAATGACATACAAATGAGCGTATACACATAGAAATAAAGCATGCATTTTATTATGAGGTGTATATATTTTGTCTTTTGTGTATTATATCTTAGTCAAATAAAATTAATATTATTTAGGGAAGCACCTGTGGCTCAAAGGAGTAGGGCACCAGCCCCATATGCTAGAGGTGGCGGGTTCAAATCCAGACCCAGCCAAAAACTACAAAAAAAGAAAAGAACTAATATTATTTAATCTCTAACTTGTTGTTATAATATATTTAAAAGGGTGTTGTTTTAAGTCTACAAACATTCCTTGCAGTCGTATTGGTACTTAGGAAGAATTTAATAGGCTGTCTCACAGTTAAAAACTTGCCATGATTCAACCATGATGGTCATACATACACACTCTCAATTTTCTTAGCACTAAGAACAATAAATAATGAAGAAAAAGAAGGGTGGTGCTTCTCATTTTATGCTTTTTTAATAGTGAAAATGGCTTTATTCTACACTGCTGATCAAACTTTCTCTGTGTAACATTATTTACCTGAAGAAGGGGGACTTTTACCAAAAATGAGGGGAAAATATCTAACTTATATATATTTACTTGTATACATATCTACTTATACAAAAGTAGACATTTCAGCACACAGTTTGTATATATTCATTTTATTTGCTAAGTATAAGAAAAGAAAAAAAGAGGAAGAAGAATTGAAAACATAATCAATGGGAAGCACAAAACAAAGGACATAATGGATATTTTATTATACCAATGAGTGTTATTAACAAAAGTAAACAACAATTTGATGATCACTTATAGAGACTTTTTAGAAAAATCAATGAATGAATAACAAATTAATATGAAAGTAACGATCGATTGAAATTGTATTTCCTTGTTAGATTGAAATGATTTAGGGGTATTGACATTGAATGTTATATTTTTCTGCACTTTCAGATATCTGCCCAATTTATGGCTATGGATAAAATCATCACCAAATCCAGAGCTCAAATTATTTATGACACAATACCGTGTGCTGACAGGGCTACTTTTTCATGCCGGTGAGTCCCCAGCTAGTCTGATTGAGAGTTACCAGATAACTTTCCTGCTTAGAATTTTTCCTGCATTGTAGCTACCAAATAACTTGATGTTCTATTAGTGGAATTTTTTTCCTATGGGATACTCAATGCTAATATAAGAAAGTAGACAAATACAAAACTACCGTCAATATTTAAAACATGACTGAACCATAACAGCTACTTCAAAAATGGTTGAAAGTGAAGAACAGGAACTAACTCAGAATAAGAATCACAGCAAATAAGCTTTGATAGACAACATGTGCTAAGAGCCAGAATTGCCTCAATGGGATGGCAAAGGTGATGGAGCAGGTGTGCCAGCAGTACATGACAGTATGGGGACTAGACTGTATAAATATGAATAATGGAAAAGAAAGGAGGTTTTATATATGGAAAATAAACTTTATTTATAGCTGGGAGTCTCAGAGATTGCTTAGTCTAAAGAAAGCTGACTGTAGGTAGATGATCGGTAGAATGGAAAGGGCAGTCTGATAGAAAATGGAGTCAACTCTTTGGGAGTTTTGTGAGATGAATCTGGAATGAAAATGAATATGAACACACTATATTCGAGTAAGTCAATATCAACATACAAGATCCAATTAAGAAGTAGGTTTTTGCCATGACTTTCTTTAACACACATCTTTCTTCCACACATAGCTTCTTTGTTTATAGGTAAAGAGACCCTGACTGTACCTTCTTTTATTTCACTCTGATTAAATGAAAAATGACATTTATTATCATTTTTAAGTGAAAAATAATATAATTTGTACAGATCTCATATTGGGTCCTTGAGAAGCAGGTGCTGAGATTGACCTTTGAATGCAAAATTTCGGTAAAGGACCAACACCTGTAGGGGTAAGAGGAGAAGTACACGGGGCAGAGGAAGAAATCAAAGTGCATCACATGTCCAGAGAACCCTCAGAGAACTCTGTGAGGAGGTGAAGGAAGGAAGGATTGGCTATGAGATTTTCCCACAGTAGGATGAGATAGATGAGGCCTTTACCACAGGGGTCAGCAAAACATGGCTAGTCTAGTATTTATTTATATGTAGTGATTGAATTAAGGATGCTTCTTACATTTTGAAATGATTGAAGAAAAGCCAGAAGAATATATTTTTGTGTGTGAAAATTACATGAAACTCAAATTTCTATGTCCATAAATACAGTTGTATTGGCACATAGCCCTGCTCATCCGTTATGTATTCTCTAGGGCTGCTTTTGAGCTACAACAACAAAGTTGAGGATTTGCAGCAGAGCCTTTATTGGCCATGTTTCCTAAAACATCTACTTCTTTGTCCCCTTAGAGAAAAAATTATTAAACTCCTCCTTAATTCACCTGCTTTATTAGCTCACAAGTATGAACTATTCTCGGGTAAGTCAGCTGTCTGCTATTGAAACAGAGCCCGAAAGAGTTGGCAGCCAGAAACTGTGTTCTGATATCACTCCAGGGCTGGGCAGCAAGTTCTTCCTTTAAAGGGTTATGGTGGCTTAGCTCTCTGTCTCTGCCACAATCTTCATTTTGACAATCACATAGGAAATGACAACTAGCCAAAGTAGTTATTGATAAATAAAATACTGTCTAATTGAAAGTAGATTTATTTTTACAGTTGATCCAGTATATGATGATCTTAGGCTATAGAGCTTTTAGACTATTAGAAACATATTTCAGATATATTCCCTCAAAAAACATAGACCCTATGAGCTGTGGTTAACATTTTAAACATTTAAATATCTGTTTTTAATGAACATTGTTCATAAAGAACTTTATTGACTAAGTATAGAAGCAGCTACAGTGAAAGGGCATCTATGCTGCTTCATCAATTGTTTAATTATTATACATGATTATGTTGCACAAGGGAAATGTGCTGTAAGACTTTTTTCAAATATCATGTATTGTATTGTTGCTATTTAGAAATTGGCTTTGTAAATTTTTCCTGAGTCTGAAGAAATGTCCAGTCCTTCCAGTTGTCCCTCCCTGACTATTCTTTCCTCTTGTTCCCTTAGTTACTTTTGTGGGTTCCATTTCAAAGCTTTTTATTATAATAGACTGTGCTTTTGTCACCAGTTTCTCTGCAAAATCAGATTCACTTCTCCCTTTTCCCCCCTAATTGGCATTTTTTAAGTTCTAATTGTAGTACATTTCATTAGTTCTTACAGAACTCATGAGCCCGAGAGGGATTTTTTTTTTCTGTTGCTTTAATGCAGAATAATATGCAGACACCTAATAAGCACTGTCCATTTTAAGAATATCTTTGTAAAAGTCCTCATTAGCCTCTTTGCAGATTGGCCAAATAGACGACATCAGATGCAAAGGAAGAGTTTGGATTTCAGGTCTCAAGATCTGAAGAAGTTAATTGAAGCAGGCTTTCATTGGGAAAAGGGGAAAAAAAAAAAACCCAAGTATTCAGAGATAATTAGTTTATTTGAGAAGTTTGTTAGAGATTGAGTTTAAAAGTGTTAAATGGATAAAAAAAAATTTCTGGTAATTTAAAACAATAAAGCAGCATCATTAACTTGTCTTTTGAAGCTAGCACTTTTATTCAAAAAGGCAATGTGAAAATTTCAGAGGAAGTATTTTACAATTGTGTTTTCTTCACAATTAACCTGTGTTTCTCACCATTCCTCATTCTCAATCCATATTTCTTTATTCTTTCTGGAGATATTTTTATGTGACCTTTATGTAAAACCAAGTTAGAAGAATAGCTTTATTGTCAAAAGAATGCGTTCCCCACTGCAAAATGTCTGCCAAGTAAAATAAGAGAAAGAACTTGACAATGTTAATAATGAAATAACATGACCCCATTGTTAAATTATACTTATTCAGAATGTTCCTGAGTCATCTGGTGCCATTTACTTTAACTCGCTTAGTCTCTGTTTATTAAGTGCAACGTGTATGTCTGAGGTAAGCCTTTCTAAGAAAGAACAAAAACTTCAAAGTTCCTGACATGGGCCTGTGAATACTCTAAGGAAAGCAAATGGACAGTGGGGTTTGAACTCAGTAAATGATGAGGCCCATGAAAGCACATGATCAAGTCATAGTAGCATGATCCGTCAGAGTCATGAATCAATGCCTGCCAGACTGTAGGGGATGGTAAGGACTAACAAAGACTGTTAAGATTTTATGTAATTTACAGCCTCATGAATGGGCATGCTTCAGTTTCATAGATGTTGGAAATAGATTTTTATAACTCACAGTAATATTAGCAGCATGAGGTTCATGATAATACTTGTGTCTTGATCAGAAGAAAGGATGCTACAAACACAGTAACACGATAAATACAGATCAGAAATACTGAACTTAGAAAACCCCTGTGTTAGTCATGGCTCTTTAAGAGAAATACAATCAATAGGGCATATGCATATATCTTATTGGTTCATATATATACACGAGATTACATAAATACTATGATTTTACATATATGTATAATTTTATATATATTTATGTTCTTACATAACTTATAATTTTACATATGGAAGGATGTTTATTGTGAGGAATTGGCTTATAAGATTTTGGAAGCTGAGAAGATTAATAATTTACAGTTAATAATCTGGAGACCCAAGAACCTGAGAAAACTAGTGTGATAGTCTAGGCTGAATCTAAAGGCCTGAAAACCAGAGAGTCGCCGGTGATAGGAGGGCAGAAGAACACTGAGGGGTCAGGAGAAGACCAAATTCTTCCTTCCTCTACATTTTTCTCCCATTCGAGCCGTGCAAAGGTACAATGATACTTACCTACTCACATTGAGGGGCACAATCTGCTGTACCCAACCTTCCTATCCATGTGTTAATTTATTCTGGAAATACCCAGAAACACCCTCAGATAAAGTTTAGACAATATACCTCATGGACTAGTGAAATTGTGTATGGGTAAGCTACATCATTTACTGTTATTTTTATTATTTAAGTTGTAACTGCTAGCATCATAGTAATTTATCTCACTGAGCACTGATACTCTGCATTATCTAGTTATTCATTTTTGGATTACTGGTAATTTTCTGTCACTTTTCTTCTAAATTCAGACTATCATGTGTAAGTCTACCTAGGAAACAAAAATTAATTGACATTTTTATGACCTGCATTCTCTAAAAACTGGAAATCTTATTTTAAAGCATAGAAATAAAAATATCAGGATAAAAGAAGGAAGAGGAGTATGAAAGAAAACAAAAATGTCTAGAAAGAATATTTAATATTGTTCACTATATAATTATTGATTTTTGATGGAATGTTTGAGAAACATGTGTTTTCATCTGTTATATATTTATGCCACAAATATCAACAATGTTATAAATGTACAAATGGCAAGACATGATTTTGGCTCCAGATAAGTATCCAGGGCATAATGTTCCCCCAAGTTTCTTGTAGAGGCAAGATGTAACTTAGAAATGGTTCCATTGTTGGGTGGCACCTGTGGCTCAGTGAGGAGGGCACTGGCCCCATATACTAAAGGTGGCAAGTTTGGGCCCAGCTCCAGCCAAACTGCAGCAAAGGGATGACTGGGCTTTGTGGTGGGTGCCTGTAGTCCCAGTTACTCGGGAGGCTGAGGCAGGAGAGTCGCCTGAGCCCA
>NW_003852709.1:315435-316256 GCF_000181295.1 Otolemur garnettii
TATACTAATCTCCAGGAGGAAATGGAATGTAAATCTTTTTTCTGACTTAGTTAAGTATAGAACTGTAGGAAGAAGTCTCATTTAATTACCTGTAGTACCCTTAGGAGCTTTGACTGTGGGCCTATGGTCACTTGCACATACTTTGAAACTCTAACTGGGCAGAAGAAATCTGGATCATTCAAATCATGTTCTCTTCCTGGCTTTTGGAGATACGGAAAACTTAACTCTTTCATTTCTTATTCTAATTTATGAAAATATCCAGTTTTATCATTGCTTACTTTATTTTTTATTGTTTCAGGTTAATTGTGAGTACAAAGAATTAGGTTACAATGTTTACATTTGTTAGGTAAAGTCCCTCTTATAATTGTGTCCCATATACCCTAATATTTTGCCCATTAAGCGTAAGCACACCTATTCCCCTCCCTCCTCCCCTCACCCCTCTCCCATATTCCCCACCACCTCCTTGAATTGATTTGAGTTTTCTCTTATGTGGGTGTGTATTAGATCATCTACTGGGTTCATATTAGAATTGAGTGCGTTGGATTCTTGCTTCTACATTCTTGTGATATTTTACTAAGAAGAATGTGTTCCAACCCCATCCAAATTAATACAAACGTTGTAAACTCTCAATCATAGTATTGGCACAAAAATGGAGACATAAACATAAGGAACAGAATAGAAAACCAAGAGATGAAACCAGTCTCTACCTGTCATCTGATCTTTGATAAATCAGACAAAAGCATACAGTGTGGAAAAGAATCCCTGTTCAACAAATGGTGCTGGGAGAACTGGATAACCACATGTAAAAGACTGAAACTGGA
>NW_003852709.1:316276-317417 GCF_000181295.1 Otolemur garnettii
TTCTTACTTTTAAATCATGTCTGAAAATATCAAATCAAAGTTCCCAATACTTTAGAATTGCAACTCAGCATATGAGTGCTACGGGCTACAGATACAGCAGGGGTATAAGGGATATGTGATATTTTCTTTCGCAGATTTTACAAGTGACCCTAGGTTCAGCTTTCAGCATATGAAACAGCCAGATAAAAAGCTTTTCAGAGAGTTTATTTGTTTATGTCTTAAATTTTTATTGCTTGGCATTTTCTTATTTTCCTATGCTCCTTCTCATCCTGGAGGAAGACAAAATTATGACGAGATGAGATTTTGTGGTAGGACTATACCATATCTTAGCCCTGTTTTGCAAAGTTTTATCAGTATTGAAAGAGAATAAGCCTATTCTCTATGGGTAATTGTTTAGTAAAGAAAGACTTCCTTCCCTCATATGGAGTCTACTTATGCTACTAAAATTGCTCTATTTGGGAAATGAGTTACAGTTGATAGGGTTGCTAAAACAACATTAATTTCTACCTATTGCCAGGTTATTTTCATTATAAAGCAGTTTAGCATTTCACAGAGAGTTCTGCCTCCTAGGCTGTCCACTACTCAAGTTCTTAGCAGCATATATTGTGAAAATGGATAAAGTTCTACTAGGGTAATGTGGTCTGCAAGCATGGCTTTATACAAACAAGTACAAATATTCAAATATCCCTGGTGGCCATCACATTGTTTTAGAGCTTCATACAGAATACCTTGGTACAACTGGTCTTTCCCTCAGAGCCAATCCATATAAGTGATTCAAAGTTATACACAAAAAGACTCGATCATATATCCTTCCTGCTTAACTCTGGTTAGTTCCCATTATCTACAGTACGGTTACTTATCAAAGCTCTGCTTACCTCCATAATTGTACCCAAGTTTTTATGTCCTTCCTGTTAATAAACTCTAATTCCAAACCCAGCTCGAAGCACTTAGTGTCTTTTTATTTATTATTCACTCAACAAAAACATTTAAGTTCATGTTCTTTATATTCATGCCTTTATTTACTCAATGAATGTTCATAGAACACATCTTTTTTTTGCCAGCATTTTTTAAGCCATCAGGGAACAAGGGCCACAAAGAAGGAGACAAAATCCTCTTGCTTTATAGACTTTAGGTTCTGTTG
>NW_003852709.1:335813-341839 GCF_000181295.1 Otolemur garnettii
AAGTATTTGTTCCCCTGTCCTTTCTTTTCAAAAGAGGTAATAAAAGAACTATGATCAGAAGTTTTATCTAATTGCTTCTTTGTTTGTGAACATTACACCTAAGATTTGCTTATCTATCAGGAAAGATCTCAAATATTTTTTAAAAGCTATGTTTCTCCATTGCTATTAAAATGGGTGCCAGGAAAAGTCTATTAGCTTTAAACAGTTGTCACAAATATTTCAAAAATTTTTAGCAAGTATCTGGCTGTTGGTTATAAATATACAGAAATCTAGTTTTTTGTATTAGATACTATTGTCATAAAAATATAACATCAATTGTCACATATGTACACACATACAATTGCATGCACACACACAGACACACTCTACATTTTTAGGTATAATTTAGCCTAAGCAAAATCATGATGCAAAATCAGATTGTCAGCAATTTGATGACTACATATTTCCCTCATGGAACCCATTCAAAGTTAGTCCACTATGGCAAAATTTCTGGGCCTTGACTCTCGTTCCAACCTTTGCACAATTTTTTGATTTCCATTAGCATATTTGTTAACAAGTTATTCCCACATAAATCTTTTCTATTGCTTCATAACACTTGATTCCACCCGTTTAAATGCTCATATATTTATATAAAGTTCAAAGATTTGTTTACCAAACTTTGTTATGTTAGGATTGCTTGTATAAATTTCCTCCCAAAATTAAGTTGTGAAATATCCTTGAGGGAAGAAATTGTACTCTAACTTTCTTTTTTAAAAAACTTTCCTAATATACTTATGAAGACAATGCCAAAATGTAATTTAATTCAGTTTTCCTTAATCTCGATTAATTATTAATCAGTTAATATTTTTCCTATTATTAAGGTCATAATAGTTTTTCTACACTGAAATGATGTTTTTGTAATCTCTTTAACTATTGTATTTTTATTTCATTGGCTTTTCTGCGTTTTAGAATAGAAACTATGTGGGAATATAGAATATGTTTTTTTCAATCTTGGTTGTCTTTCAACACTCAATCTTGTAATATTCACCCTTGGGGGGCATGGGAATCTATGAACTATTGATTGAATGTAATTAAACAAATATATGTGAAAAACAGAGATAGATGAGAGAATGATGGAGACTCGTAAATAATCAGGGCATTGTAGCAAGTGTCACCAGGTCCCAGCACACAGATGATGGCATATGCTCTCATCACTAATTGTGTATAGAAGCAAGGAATAAAAGAGGAGGGGAATTTTCTTACATTTACATCCATCCACAAGCCACAGAATTTTAATTTACATACTATCTCTTACACAGCAGCTGGCCAGTTATTTCCATACATGACTTTGTTCTAGAAATAGAATGTCTGAACATACCTGCAAAAGTTGCAGCACATTTAGGAGAATGATGAAAGCACCAGCACGACTCTCCCAAATCCACAATCTCTGAGTTTCTGTTATTATTATTACAATTTATATTTTCTTTTCCCCTGTAGACAGTAGCTTCCTTGATTCAAAATAATTTCGGTATAATTTTCAGCTCAAATAAACTTTAAAAGGTTATTTTATTCTCATTTATTCTCTATAAAACCTCCAGAGAGTGGAAAAACTGGTGAAGGCATTTTTTTACATCGGTAACAATAATCTTCATCACACTGTCCGTTTTGGTTAGTTTAACAAGCATGGATTGTACAGTTGCTCTGAGACTGGCATCGCCCACAGTTTCAGATTCAAAGAAAAGAATACAAGAAGAGACCACACACTGGCTCACACCTGTAATCCTAGCGCTCTTGGAGGCAGAGGCACAGGTGGGTAGATTGCTTGAGCTCAGGAGTTTGAGACCAGCCTGAGGAAGAACGAGACCCTGACTCTAAAAATAGCCAGTGTTGTGGCAGGTGCCCGTAATTCCAGCTACCAGGGAGGCTAAGGCAAGAGGATCACTTTAGCTCAAGAATTGGAGGTTGCTGTGAGGTATGACACCATGGCACTGTACCCAGGGTGACAAAGTGAGACTCTGTCTCAAACAACAAACAAACAAACAAACAAACAAAAACAGAAGACAAGAAGCGTCCATTCCTCTGTTCTGGAGGATCTCGTCATCTGCCAGAATCACTGCTGTGCTGTTGTACCCACACGTTTCTTTTATTCTCCTGCTTGTTCTCCTTCTTCCCTCCCTTCAACCCCCCACCCTGGGCTCCATGTTCTCCTGCTTTCCCCTTCTTATTCTTGTCTGTTTGTGAAAATGCAATATTTGTAATATATGATAAAATGAAAACCATAATTCTCCATCAAACATGAGTAGTTTAGCTCTGATAATCTCATTCGCAAGTAGCATTATATCAGTATGCAAATCATTCTAAGAATAAAGCTTCAATGATCAAAAAGGTTTCAAAGGCTACATTTCCTAAAATATGAATGCATTTAAATTATTAGTAACCTAAAAGAGGTCTTGCTTACAATCATGGTGAATGTGCTCTAAGTGAAAGCGCAGGAGTAAATATATATAATATGGATGTATATGTGTATATATTTTCTCCTTGTGCTCAGATTTATAAGCAAAGTTCTGATTAACATGAATGGAAGTTATATGTGTGTAGAAATGTTTGTTCTCTTCTATTTACTGAAGACTACCTTCTTCCAGTCCTTTCTGTACTTGCTATCATAACTAATGTTCAATAAAGTCTTTTATGCTATGTTTCCACAGCAAAGGAATCTGGAAAATTTACCAGATCTGAAGCATTCAGACGTGTAGATTTAGTATGCGCTATAATTATCCAACAAGTTATGATTTTCTGGGCTAGGTTACCTTTTTTTCTCAATTCCTATATTATTTGTTTTGATAGATGAATATGAATATTAATGAGAGCTCAGTTTAATATGTATAGATTTGGAGAAAAATTTTCTGAGTTTTCCATTCCTAAATCCTGGAAATTTATTGGTTTTTCCTATTCTTTACAGTTAATAAAATAAAAAGTCCTTTCACATCACCCGAGGGCTACAATCTGAGCTGTCTTTTTCCCGTGGACTCTAACTCTGGAAGTCCAGGCCTGAGTTTGGGATCCGTAGCCACCCCGGTAACTGGACTGGCACAGCTGCAGAAATCCTGCCACCCAGCTGCAATGGAGCCAACTGTGACATGAAACGTGAACGGAAATGGCCTTCTGAAATGGATACAGAGCACAAATCTTATCATTTTTTTGTATTCATGAAAGAAAAAAATTATATGCTTGTGAAAAATAAAATATATAGAAAATAGTTTGATGCAGAATAGATTTTTATTAGAACCATTGAAATTGCTCCTCCAAGTGATCTCTAAAAACTGGCCTGAAACCAATACGCTTCATGCATTTTGTGGGAGATCCTCTTTTGTCATCACTGCCTTTGCTTTCGGAATTCAGAGGGACTCTGTCTTTCTACCTTCATTTTCCCCCATTTGGTGTCACAGAGAACAGAGAGGGTGCAAGTAGACCTAGGTTAAACATTGCAGTTTGCCTTCTTATACTTTGTCGAACTTTTCCATTATCCGAAACCTCTGACATGTATCAGTAATGAGAAAAGTCATAAGTTGGAGAGGTCAAATATGTTTGGTGATCACTTCTTTAATACTTCGACATTCTCTCTTGCTCTTGTACATTTATACAGCACATTTCTCTGCTGTAAGAATCTCATCCTTACCCAAAGTCCTACAGTATATAGTCATTTCAGTGTAGTTTGTCAAACGCATATCAATTCTGACCTATGGGTATTGAATGCTTGCTGTAATATGAGGGACACTAAGAAGTAGGGTATCTTGCAAAATGTATTATTAAAAACAAATATATATATATATATGTACATATATATATAGCATCTTAGTAAACTGTGGGACAAAGTGATGAAATGATACTAAGGAGAAGCAAAATTTTTAGCAACCATTAACCACTATCACTGATAAAATAGTTTAAAATGTCATTAGTAATATCTTAATTTATTATGCATTCTATGTTGTTATGTTCATTAAACAAATACCTCTATGAACTTTCAAAGCTTTACTCTTCATCTGTTTTCCAATTCTTTGTTTTAAACAATAATAATAACATACGAGTTAGAAGAATCCTAATGTGTTATATAGTGTTTTATGTATTTTTCTTTTTTTTAGAAAGTTTCACTTTGTAGACCCAGGGTAGATGCCATGGCATCATAACTCACAGCAACCTCAAACTCTTGAACTCAAGGGATCCTCTTGTTTCAGCCTCCTGAGTGGCTGGGACTATAGGCTCCTACCACAATGTCCAGCTAATTTTTCTATTTTTACTAAAAACTGGGTCTCGCTCTTGCTCAGGCTGATCTTTAACTCCTCAGCTCAGGGAATCCACCCATCTCAGCCTCAAGAGTACTCAGATTACAAGTGTGACCCACTGCACCCACCCTGCTTCATGTAGTTTAAAACATGAAATTGCTTAATATTCACAGCAGCTTCATAATGTAGGTACTACTTTTATCCCAGTATTTCCTGTTTTGGAACCTTCAGTGCAGACATATTGAAGGATTTCCCCCCATCAGAGAGCCAATAAGTAGCAGGTCTAGATTGGAAACCTATTCTGTCCATAGTTGGTGTCCTTCACATAGGTGACACTAACCTTTCATCCATGTCAGGGGATTTTTACCAAAAGTTTTAAGGAAAGAATGTGGCATGGCAATAATAAAAAATGCCGGATGTACTCGTGTAACACTAGAATTTCATAAACGTACACTCATTCCCTAATAAAATGTATACAAAAAGACGTCAAGCCACCTCTGAATAGAATCCATATTTTCCTCAGAATTACCTAGTTTTGAGCATTAATACAGTTTATAAAATGGCAAAGCTTTCTGAAGTCCCCGCTTGTAAGGAAGGCATTGTGATCCAGTCTAATTGGTGAGCTGTCCCTCAGTTAAGCATCACGCCATTCCTACAAGGTATTTTCAAGCAATCGTATTTTATGAATAAAAAACCAAAGTTCACTGAAGTTGTGTGAGATATTTAGGGTGACATAAATATCACCTTAGTCAACCATAGTGGTGGTGGGATTTAATTATTGGCTTTCTAACTCCACAAAGCCACGTGAGTACTGCTATCATGATACAGAATAAACTTCAAGATCATATAGCTTTCTCACTAACCCCATGTCTTATCACAGTAGCCAGTGTATAGCAAATTGAGATTTCTGTCTTTCTCCTAATAAAATGTTATTTTTTTATTGAACGTATAACTACTTGACAAAATATTTTTATTATCATTTTTCTCTTTCAGAAGTTAAGCTGTGAAAGATAGGGAAATTTATTTCTTTCAAGAAATTGAAATTCAAGAAAATTGTATTTAGGCAAAAGGGATACCAGTGCCACACTGATGAACACAGAGGCAACTTAAAAAGATCGAACACTTGGTTTCCATTTTTACAGACAATCTTATTGATCTAGTTGAGGCCAGCCTGGAAAAGTTCTTCATCTGTCCTATCAAATAAGGAATTTTTTTTTTCTTAAAACTAGATTCTCAATACTTCATATTAAAGCATTTGCATTATAACTAATTAATCAAATGTCATGTAGTACAATAGTACATTTTACTGAGAAGGCAAAAATCAGATTTCCAGAAAAACAAGTCATGTTATAGACTTTAAGAGTAATTTGCAAGTACTGCATGCTAGCAAAAGACAGAAAACGTGGCTGATACAGTGTATCGCTCTGGAGATTATGATGAAGAGGACAGAGTTTTCAAGGAATAGAAGTAGAAAATAATGAATGATAGTCCATGATATTTATAGTAGAAGATTGCAAATATGACCAGATACTTAACCCTCCTTCTGTGTATATGTGAGATGTGTCTTTGTTTCTTCTCCATCAAGAAATGAAACTTACTTTCTCATTCCTTGAATTTGAGCTGATTCCTTGAATCTGTGACTTGCAGCAGAAGCAAGAATGTTTGGGTTATAAACTGTGGCCTCAAGAGCCCTTGTGTGCATTCACTTGTACTTTTATAAGCTGCCTCTACTGGGTTTCCCAAAAGCCTTGCATAAGGTTGCCATAC
>NW_003852709.1:342298-343668 GCF_000181295.1 Otolemur garnettii
TAAAGGCTCTGATGATCTACAGACTAGTAGAGTAATAAATGTTTACTGTTTTTAAAAAATAATGTTCATTGTTTAATGGTTTGTTGTGTAGCATTATTATTGCAAGAGGTAACGGATGGACTGGTGAAATAGCCTTGGATGTTGAGTTACCTTAACTCTTTTAGGTCTATTACACAGACAGGGTGAATACAAATTAATAACTCAGCAACTATTTCTCCATTTTCTTTCTTTTTTTCCTTTTTTTTTGGCTGAGGCTGGGTTCGAACCCACCACCTCCGGCATATAGGGCCAGTGCCCTACTCCTTTGAGCCACAGGTGCCACTCTATTTCTCCATTTTCAAAACTGCAAAAAAGGAAGATGTGTTGATATGATTTTCAAACCCTCCTTTTTTTCATATGCTAGAGTTCTAGGAAATTTGAGAAAGTAGAACTATAAAACACAATCCACAAACTTAACTTTGTATATAAAAAATACACTTTGTTTCTTAAAAATATTGACCAGCAGTGTTATTTCTTTCATTCTAATGTATCATTTCTAGTGATTACAAAAACAAGTAATGAAAAAAATGAAACCCATAACTGGAATAAACTTGTCAACAAAAACACTAAAGACGCTAAAAAGCAAATGAGCTATTTGCTCAGCCATGGGAAGAACAAAATCAAGTGAAAACATCGGCAGTATATTAAAGTGCTTATGCATGAAAAATCTTGGTATCCAAGCAAAGGACATAAAAGCCTCAATAAATTCTATAAATATATTTTGGCTCCCATAGAGAGTAAACAAATGCATAGAGTTTTAACAAAGAAAATACTGGACTTATAAAAAGAACAGTGAAGATCCTTAAGTTTTTAGTAGATATCACATTAGCATAATGTCTGTCTGGCTTCTTGATGTAAAGAAAATATATTACCTAAGGAAGTGACTCATAATACATATTTATCCAAATCATTTATATTTGTAATACTAATTCCATAACACTGTAAGCCTTCTTAGTAAAAGTTGATTTTCTCTTACAGACTTTTATTTAAGCTAAGTGGCTGACTATCTAGTTTTACTGATAAAATGCCTTAAGGACAGGAATGATTGTGTTATACACTTATACCTCTAAGGTAAGGTGTCACTATTTAACAAAGTGTCTCAATATCTCCATCCAAAGGAATAACACTTGTGGGTTGCTGGAAAGAAGGGGATTTCAGGGTGAAAGTATTTTGTACTCATTTCACACCATCTTGAGTTACACTGTGGAGAAATGTCTACGTGTGGAAAATAGCTTGAATAGAAACAAACAGAATATTTTTACATTAATTGTGGACATGTTTTGAATTGCTTGCACTTTTGTCGATCTTGCCAATGAGTAATCCATTAGTGA
>NW_003852709.1:345565-346420 GCF_000181295.1 Otolemur garnettii
GTAAACCTGGCTGTGTACAATGTGTGCTGCCTTTATATGAAACAGATCTCTTAAGAAAATCAATGAAAATTGTCTTTCCTGAATATCATAATTTAATGTGTAAATTCAAAATGATATGCAAAAAAGGTAACCATGAGAAAATGAGAATTATTGCATTAAAAATTTAAGTAATCCTTATTATTGTGTGCAATAAATATTTATCCTTCTGAAAATGAAGAGAACGGTTATGACTAATACATAACACTATGTATATTCATATAAGCATATGCCTGTGATTAAGGAAGCCTCTGATTAGATAGCTTAATAGTTTAATTATAAATAATTCCATTATGTAAATCTATGATCTAAAATGCAAACAATGACTTAGACATTTAAATAAGAATTATGTTTAAGTGTTGGCTGCAGTCTTAACTGGCCATATGAGCAAGGGCAAACCTTGAAACTAAGTGGTCTACAGAACTTTATTGTTGAAGGAGGTTAACCAAATTATCTCTATGATCTCTTTCAATTTTTGGAAATATTCATAGTTAATAAAAATATTGTAATTTAGAAGCGGTTGTAGGGTAAAGCTGTGACACTGGTATGCTTAATGAACTACCAATGCAAGTTTCTGTCTTCTTGTACTTCAAGGAAAGTTCTGAGTAGGAATTATAACCACACACAGTTATAGTTTATTTCAGTCTTCAGGCCAATGATATATAAGAGATGCCCAACTGCTTTTAGGTGACTCAAATGTCCTCAAATTTTTGTAGTAGAATTGTTAAATCTTTAAAGGAAGAGGCTCAGGATATCTATGTATGTTAAATATGATTATTAGTAGTAAAATAATTAAACTAATAAAAACAATCATAAAAA
>NW_003852709.1:347096-353350 GCF_000181295.1 Otolemur garnettii
CTAGACAAAATATGTTTAAAAACCAAGTGGAATCATTGTTGCATATCTGCTTACCTACTGGCAGTTTTGTGGTCTGCTGACTTATATATAGTCGCTATCAATTATTATCTCTGACTTCAATTACATCAAAAGAGAATTTGCTCAGCCACAGTATTCCCCTTTCAGAGACACGTATTTTGTTATATTTTCTAACTGGCTTACTATTTTCCTTTATTTTGTTTCAGTTTGTTTGAAGAAATGGATAAGTTGAAACTTTTATTAATGGTAAAATTACAAGATTTTGAGATTATAAAGAACCTTTCAAATGCAATTGGAAGTGTTCAGGGTGGTGTTCCTGTATTGCATATTATCACTAGTATGAAGGAGCTAAAGAAGAAAGAAAGAAAGAGAGAGAGAGAGAGATGGATGAAAAAAAAGAAAAGAAAAGAAAAGAAAAATAAGAATTGAACTCACAGGGGTAGAAAATAGAAGGGTAGTTACCAGACTTGGAGAAGTGGGAAGAGATTAAAGAGGAGATAATTAATAGTACGTAGAAAAGACTGAGAAAAGGAGTAAGATCTAGTGCTCTGTAGCATAATAGGGCAATTGTAGTTAATAATAATTTTCTGTATATTTCAAAATAACATAAAGAGTGGAATTAGAAATTTGCTAACACAAAGAAATGATAAAATTCTTGAGGTAGTGGATGCCCCAATTACTGTAATTTGCTCATTATACATTGTACGCCTACATCAAAACATTAATTTTACCCCACAAATACGTATAATATTATGTATCCATAAGAATTAGAAATAAAATACTAAATAATAATAATAAATAAGTTAGTCTAGAAAAAAAAAGAATCTTACTATGAATCAAACCATATGATGTAATATTTATATATGAGAAAACTAAGAATGTGCCCTTTAAATGTTTCAGCCTTGAAAATCTAACCTAATAATTTTGAGATACCTGCATAAAATCAATCTTAGTAAAATTGATTTATATATGGATTCTCAGTTTTTTAAAAAAGCTAACATTTTTTATTGTACTATATATTTTGTTTACAATGTATTTTGAAGTGTTCAAATTTTCAATTTTACTATTAGAGTTGAAGTTCACAAGCAAATGATGCTATATCAAGTATTGAAGAGAGTAATGTTAAATGTTAGCCCAGAAACACGTTTTGATGCAGAAGTAAAATCTGGGAAGGGTGGATTCCTAAAAGAGTGCCAGTATCACTCAAATTCACTCAGAGAAAGCATGGAAGGATCATATACTTCTCGGTTACTGCTAATTGAACACACCCTATCACACGTCTTGGTAAATACCAGGGCCTTCTACTTTAGAAGTGTGAATATGAACCAAAATGTATAAAAATCACAAGAGCATAAAAATGTTAGAATCAAGAGATGTGGGTAAGCATTTAAAACTACTTTCGGGTGGGGGGTGTTGATGGAAGAAGTTATATGGCAATTAGAGAATTTTGTTTATTTCTATATCAGAAATGAGAAAATTTGGGTGAATTTTCCACTTTTCTCCTCTGCTCTCCATAAATAAATGCCAGAATACAAAGACAATCAGAGTCAGAATCCTGATAATCCTTTACTCTGGACTATATGCTGTGGCTTCCTGTCTCTACCACCTCCAGATTTATGCACTGTGACAAAATAGTAACAACCACCACAATAACAACTGCCTTTAGAGAAACAGAGAAGGCTCTATGATGGAGTGGGGGGCACAATGCAGTGGTCTAATAAATCATGGGATTTCCTTAGGAGTAAAAATGTTCTTTATTTTTGCAGAAAATAAAGAAATCTAGTCTAATGATACCAATCATTGATGAAAATACTTGCATAGTATAATGTTATTATAAGGTAATTTTTATATGAAATTGAAAAGTTTATCTATATTACTTTTAGAATACAAGATTTAAATGTATGTAGCCAAAAATAGTTGTACTCATGTAATACTTTAAAACAAAAAGAAAAATTCTGTACCCATCTAAAGTACTAATCATATATTAAAGTAAAATAAACATTCTGGTACAAATATCTTTGTTGTAGTGTGATTTTTGGTTTTCTGGATATATACCTATTAGAGGATTTGTAGGGTCAAATGGCAGGTCTATTTTTAGTTCTCTAAGTGTTCTCCAGACATCTTTCCAAGAGGAACATATTAGTTTGCAATCCCACCAGCAGTGTAGAAGTGTTCCCTTTTCTCCACAACCATGCCAGCATCTGTGACTTTTAAATTTTTTGATATGAGCTAATCTTACTGGTGTTAGATGATATCTCAAAGTAGTTTTGATTTGCATTTCTCTGATGATTAAGGATGATGAGCATTTTTTCATATATCTATAGGCCATGTGCCTGTCTTTTTCAGAGAAGTTTCTCTTCAAATCCCTTGCCCACCCTGAGATGTATGCCTATGGTTCATCTTATAAGGGTACATGTGAATCTTTCTAAATGTAGAATATAAATGTCTTAACACAAGAACTAAGAAAATGACATGAAGGCTATGTCAACCAGTTTGATGAAAATATTTCAAATTGTATATAAAAAGAGCACACTGTACCCCATGACTGTATTAATGTACACAGCTATGATTTAATAATTTAAATAAGTAAAATAAAGATATTTTCAGATCAAAACAAAAAATACATAAATAAGAGATACAATATCCATTAAATTGTCTAATTTATATGATTAAATAAAACTAAAATAAAAATAAAATTAAAATTAAAATAAAATTAAAATTTAAGAGAGCTATGTTGTAACATATCTAATTTATGATAATTATATTCCAAAAGCTCAACATAAGCACAGTATAATGGTGAAATTATCAGGAATTGTGTTTTGCAAAATAACTTCAGTGTGGTGTGGTGAGTCATACCTCTAACCTAGCACTTTGGGAGGCCAAGGTGGGAGTATTCCGTGAGATCACAAGTTTGAGACCAGCCTGGGCAACCTAACAAGTTCCCATTTCTGCAACATTTTTAACAAATCAGCTTGGCCTGGCAGTGTGATGGGAGCTGTAGTGAGCTAGGATCACAGCACTGTGCTTTATCCTGGGTGATAGAGAGAGATTCTGTCTCTAAAGAACAAGCAAATTCAATGTGATCATTTCACTATTATGCTGAAATAGAATCCTCACTTTTATGTGGTCAGTTGTGACTCTCCTAACGAGCTTCACTGTTTCTTCTGTTCCC
The DNA here is from genome assembly GCF_000181295.1 of Otolemur garnettii. NCBI lineage: Eukaryota > Metazoa > Chordata > Mammalia > Primates > Galagidae > Otolemur > Otolemur garnettii. The sequence goes on from NW_003852709.1 coordinate 350,287, forward strand.
AAACATGGTGTTCTCCACAGAACAGCAAGAATGAACGTCTTCTAATGTGACTCACATTATGTCGTTTATCAAAAAACATCCAGTGACTTCCTGTCTCATTTTAAATAAAATTCAGAATCTTTGCCATGACTGATTGTTTCTGTCTTGTTTTTAACATAAAAGTGTTATACCGCATGTTACTAATTATCTTTTAATAATCTGAGTTTTTCTATTCTGAATGGCTAGAGATCCATTCTTCCTCAAGGTCAATGTATTTGTCTCACATCATTCAAAAACTAATTCTTTTAACTTAACCTACAAGGCCTCCATGTTATGAATCAAATTTTCATATATGCCTGGACATGCTGCTGGACTTTCCTCTTTATTCCATTGATCTCTCTATCTCTGTGTGCATAGTTCTCTGTGCTCACTTCTCCATCTCTCAAAGAATCTTAAGCTCTGATAAAGAATTTTTTCCTAACTTCTTCAAAATTATCACTGGGGGGGGTTATTTTTAGAGCATAATTAACTTAGTGTAAAATTTTTGCATCAGTTGGAAATTTGAAAATATGTATGAAATTTTAATTAGATACACTGCAATATATAGACAAACTTTGGAGAGAAGGCTTCTTTAAAAAATTGAGTTGTCTCTTTTATAAACATCTAACATTTCTCATTTTATTAGCGTTCTTTCTAATATTTTTTATTAAAATTAAAACTTATATTTCTATAGGACTTCATGCAAATTTTTTGTGAAATGTATTTGTTGAAATGGCGTATGGTATTATTATTTAATATTCAATTCTGGTATACGAGGAGACTGAATGTAGTACATACATACTATACATAGCAACATTACTAAACTCATTAATTTTAATAAAACCTATTAAGATTGTGTATTATTATACAAACACTTAAATGTTTGTTGAAATGTACTTGGTAATTTCTCAAGAATTTTCTAAGCTTTTACTTGTGTCCATTTCATTAGGTTGGTTGTGACCACCCCAGTAGTATTGGAAAAGTAGATGTGTTGTCTTGCTACAGATGTGAAAGGGAATGATTCTAGCATTTGTACCATTAAGAATAATATTTGCTGTAATTTTTAAAATGTAAAATCTTGCCTTAAAGATTTTATTGTGAAAAACTTGAAGCGTAAACAAGAACAGAGCAATAATAGCGAGGAATTGTGTATCATCATCATCCTGATTTAACAATTACCACATTATTTTTCTTCTCTCCCCAGAATTTCCCCCATTTTTTTTATGAACTGTTTAAAAGCAAATGGCCTCAGGTCATTTACCCTTCCAAAGAGTTGTATGTGTCTCTAAAATATATGGACATTTTTCTGATAACCAAAATGCTATCATCACCTTTGACATCATTAGCCATTATTACTTAATACTATGGACACCTCATCTTATGTCCAAATAACCCCAATTTTGTGAAATTACTTTTCCACGAGTGATTTCTTACAATTAAAGTCCAAACAAATTCTTTATATTCCCCTAATTGTTTTTATGACATTTTATACTGAAGAAGTCAGGTCAGTAGTCCTGTAATCTAGATTTGTTTACCTGGGTTTTCATGATACTGTATAATTTGTTTGTCTGTATCCCAGACCTTGTAAACTGGAAGTCAGTTCTTAGATACAGGTTGTACATCTTTGGTTAAGAATATTGTTATGAATGGTGATAAGTCCACTATATTGCACCGCATTAAACAATGCATAATGTCTGAGCGCTCCAATCTCAGTTATATTTATGTTTATCAATGAGTTCATGTGGCAACAGGTGTTACAAAATGGTTAGTGTTTAATACTGTACACATATTTGATTACCATAGAATACAATTTCTATAGGAAAGATAGAATTACAGGCTCAGATTTCTGGGATTTATAATTTTATGAGTAAGAAATAGGTCTTCTGGTTACCTATAATTGTGACCTGATAGGTGTGAATTTTTCTTTTTAAAGGAGAAATAGTGATTCACTTAGAATAGCATTACTTATAAAGGCACAAGTTTTATAGACAACATTTCAAACAGTTGAGTGGACCATTATCTTTCCCAGACTTTTCAATTTTTGACCATGGAATCTCTTTAATAGAAGTTTCTTAGATTTTTTTTTAAGTGAGGTCCATACTCTGTATATATTGAAACATTTAGATATTAAACAACATGTTTAATCAGTTTTAACAGTTTTGTAAATATATGTATATGTGTAAATCATAACACCTCAAGACTGAATAATTCCACCACCACGTAATATCTATTATTTCCAGTCAATTCTCTATTGGAAGCCATAATAGCACCTCATTTCTACCTCGGTTATATTGGCTATATATATTGGTTATATATATTCTAACCAATGTTGGTTAGAATATCATTTCATCAGAACCATACCATAGGTCATTTTTTATGTTTGACTGCTTTCATCAGATATAATTCCTAGTTTTTAGATTCATTCATGGTGTTGTAAAATAAGAGCTGAGTTTTCTTTTCCCTCCATATAGATACTTGGTTATTTCCTTATAATGTGTTGGAGAAATTGTGTTTTATTTTTCTGATTTTTCTCTCTGTCAACTTAATAATGTGGGCATATTTCTGAACTTCTCATATATATTATTATATTGATATATTTTTCTATTCTTTTGTCAGTACAACATCTGATATTTTTATCTTTACAGTAATTTCTGAAGCCACAGAGAATAACTCCCCATCTTCGTCTCCCTTTTCACTATTGTTTTGGCTGTTCTTGGTCCTTTGCCTACCCCCAGTGATCCTTTGAAGTTACTTTGCCACTTTCTGTAAAACAATCCATGAAATTCTGAGTAGGCCTTTATTGAATCTAAAAAGTAATTTACAAGATTTTGTATCTTAATCTATCAAGTCTTTCACTCTATTAGCATAATATCTCTCTTCACTTCATGTCCTGTGAATTTACTTATCAATGTTTTGTAATCTTTTTATGCATAAACATTAAGTAACTCTATTTCTTTCCCATTGTCTGTAGCTTTTCAAGATTTTCCTTTTGTATTTTAATGGCTGGACTCTCCAAATAGACATGTGTGTGTACTTCACATGTGCA